>NW_009911337.1:5961-8221 GCF_000696875.1 Nestor notabilis | reverse complement strand
GTTGTGTCCTGATGTTCAATAAGGCCAGAGGCAAGCACTTGATCCACGACATTCTTGTTTCTATCATAATCTTAGTTAATTGTTTCTTAATTTCCCCATTCATTCTTTCTACCCATCCCGAGCCGAACTCTGGGGGTGCCAGGGGGTATGACAGTCCCACTTTATACCCAACTGGTCTATTGTTTCCTTAATTATTTTTGAAGTAAAATGTGGGCCCTTGTCTGAATCTATGACTTCAATGATTCCATATCTAGGAATTACTTGTTCTAAAAGAACCTTGACCATAGTTCGTGCCGTTGCCCAGGAGGTTGGGAATGCTTCTACAAAATGAGTTAAATGGTCTACGATTACCAGGAGATATTTGTAGCCACCAACCTTAGGCATTTCGGTAAAGTCAATCTGTACCCTTGAAAAGGGTCTCACGGCTAACTCCCGGCCCCCGGGAATTGTTTTTCATTGTTGTTGTTTGTTTACTCTTTTTGGCAGATTGGACAAGATTGTATTATTCCTTTAGCTATATCATATATTCCTATACACATATATCGTAAAGCAAATTGGTCAACGAGAGCTTGGGTTCCCCAATGTGTTTTTTCATGTATTCTTATCATAATTTGACGGGCTAACGTCTTCGGGACAACTTGTCTCCCATCCTCAAGTCTCCATTTTCCTTGTTGCTCCTCCAGGCCCATTTTGATCAATTTTTCTTTTTCTATTTGGGTAAACCTATGCATGTCTTCCCCCGTTTCAATTTCCGTGGAGGAGCTTTTCATTATTCTTATGACTTTTAGGGCTGCCCGTTTTGCCTCTATGTCCGCCAAATTATTTCCTCTTATTTCAAATGACATCCCTTTTTGGTGTCCTTTTATGTGGACTACCGCAATGCTTTTTGGTCTTCTCAGGGCCTGGAGGATCTGAACTATTAATTCTTCATGAACCAGACCCCTTCCCTGAGAATTTATCAAACCTCTTTCCTCCCATATCTTTCCAAAGGTATGTATTACACCATATGCATATTTAGAATCTGTATATATTGTACCACGTTTATCTTCCAAAAGTTTTAAGGCTTGTAATACTGCATATAACTCACATGCCTGTGCTGACCAACTGGGGTTCAGGGGTCCTGACTGTATAACACTGAAGTCTTTCCATCTATTATCACGTATCCTGACTTTCTTTTTCCCTCTACCATTCGTGAGGAACCATCTACAAAGAATTTTTCACCTCCTATTAATTCTTCTTCATCTAAGTCTGGGCGTATTTTTACTTGTTCTTCTATACTATGTATACAGTCATGCAATAGCTCCTGATCTGGTTCTCCATATAAAAATTGGGCGGGATTTTGAAGGCTTGTTGTTTCCAATTTCAATTTTGGAGAAGAAATTAAAATCCCCTCATATTTGAGGAGCCTAGCATCCGTAATCCATTTATCAGCTTTCTGTTGTAATATTCCCCGGATGTTATGGGGCGACAATACTTTTAATTCCGCTCCAAATGTGATTTTGTGTGCCTCTTCCACCAAAAGTGCAGTGGCCACTATAGCCTGTAGACAAGTCGGCCACCCTCTGCTTACGGGATCCAATAATTTAGATAAATATCCTACAGGCTTCTTCCGTCCGGCCCAATCCTGTGTTAAAACTCCATATCCAGTACCCTCATCCACGTTTACAAACAAATGAAAAGGTCTTTTCAGATCAGGCAGACTTAGGACAGGAGCATTGACTAAGTCCCCCTTCAGTTCCTGTAACTGGGCCTTGTCAGATTCGGTCCATTTTAATAGGCCGTCCTTGGTTAATTTTGCGTATAAAAACTTAACCTTTTTACTATAATTTTCTATCCATTGTCTACAATAGCCAAACAGGCCAAGTAATTGTCGTACTTGTCTTTTGGTGGTTGGGGCTTTTAGGGATAATATCCCACTGACTTTCTGGATCTAGTTTCTTGGTTCCTTTACTGAGCCAATGTCCCAAATCCTTTACTTCCTCTTCCACAAATTGTAGTTTTGATTGAGATACTTTTAGTCCTTGTAAGCTTAGAAAGTTTAATAATCTGATACTTTCCTGCCGAACATCTTCCTCTTGCTCTCCAGCTAAGTTCGACATATTGAACCAGTGTCACATTCTTCCCCGTCTCGTATTTCTGTAATATTTGCTCTAGGGCTTGTCCAAATAAATGAGGTGAGTCTGTAAACCCCTGGGGAAGGACCGTCCACCTTAATTGCTGTTTTCGGTGTGTCTCAGGATCCTCCCATTCAAAGGCAAAA
>NW_009911337.1:4836-5767 GCF_000696875.1 Nestor notabilis | reverse complement strand
GTTTTTTACTGGTAATATTGGGGTATTAAAAGGGGACATGCAGGGTTCTAGTAAACCTTTTCTAAGCAAACGGTCTATCTCAGGTTTTAGTCCCCATCGTCCTTCTTCCGAGAGAGGATATTGTTTAATCCTGACAGGTTTATCTGGGTTTCTAATTGTTATTGAGAAGGGCTCGATGTCCAGTTTTCCTATTGTGTCAGGATTATACCCTACCTCTGGATTTATTTTCTCTCGGTCTATTAATCGAAGGGGACATAATTTTACTTTTAGTTCCTCATTCTGAACCTCTAAGCTGATTTAATACTGCATATAATTTGCATGCCTGTGCAGACCAACTGGGGCTTAGGGGTCCAGATTGTATTACTCTAAAGTCTTTTCCATCTATTATGGCATATCCTGATTTTCGTTTTCCTTATTGCGTCAGGATTATACCATACTTCTGGATTTATTTTCTCTCGGTCTGCCAATCGAAGGGGACATAATTTCACTTTTAACTCTTCGTTCCGGACTTCTAAACTAATGCCTAACTTTACCATTAGGTCTCTTTCCAAGAGGTTATAGTCTGCCTCAGGCACTAGCAGCAATGACCCCACCCCAGATTTTGAATTTGTCTTAATTATTATATCTTTAATTACAGGTACCCCATATGACTTGTACAGTTTCTGAGGACTTCTCACAGCCCCAAGGAATTCTTTGAACGGTTGATCGTTCCGCTCCCGAGTCCACAAGGAACTCGATTTCTTGTTGCCGGGGACCTACTTTAAGTTTTATCAAGGGCTCTTTAGTCTCTTGAGTCCCCAGCAAATAGAGTCCCTGACCCCCTCAGTCCTCCTTCCACGTTTTCTCATCAGCTATAACGCCTTCTACATTCACGTTTAATGTGGCCTTTGCCCCCACAATAAAAACATATCAGTTGTTCCCTCTCTTTCCC
>NW_009911337.1:3090-4622 GCF_000696875.1 Nestor notabilis | reverse complement strand
CTCAATAATTCATCGAGCCCTCTAGTCTGCCAATTGTCCAGCTTTTCCAATTTCTTTCTAATATCCATCCATGAGTTAGCTACAAATTGAGCCTTAATTAATGCTCGCCCAACAGGCGTGTTGGGGTCAACTCCTGAATACAGCTGGAAACTCTAACGTTCCAGCCATTCTGTAGGAGTTTTGTCCTTTTTCTGATGTTCACTAAACGCCCTATTGATATTCTGGCCTCTGGGGACTGAGTCTCTTATCCCTTGGATTATTATAGTCCTCAGATCTTGCATATGGCCCCTGTGTATTTCGTTTTGGTTGTTCCAGTCAGGTCTCTGTAAAGGGCATTTTATATTGGCTGCGGGACCCTGTTGGTGTTGTTGGTCCCATATTCTCATACCGGCTCCCCTAATCAGATCTCTTTCGTTGGCCATAAACAGAATTCCTAGTATAGCCTGCAACTCTTCCCAAGTATAAATATTAGGTCCTAGGAATTGATCTACCCTTTCTGCGACCCCCAAGGGGTCTTCCAACAAAGTCCCCATTTCCTTCTTGAATTCCCTAACATCTGCTGAATTTAAGGGTACCAAAACATATCCCATTTCCAGATGCGCCCCTCCCATTGATATTTCCCTTGAAGGGTACAACAGGGCCACAGCCTGTTTTTTACTCTTGCTTCGTGTGACCGGTCCCTCGATCTCAAGAGTATCAAGGGATTCCTCCGGGTCCCTCGGGGCACTTGGAACATGAGGGGGATTCTCAGGTGGAGGCGAAGGCTGAGGTGGGGGAGGAGGAGGTATATACGGTGGGGGTGATATAGAAACCTCCTCCTGTGTCCTAGTCTTTTTCGTCCCCCTTTTTCTTTTAAGGGGTATAAATTGGCCCTAGTTTCTGATCCTATCCACAGTTCTGTTCTTATCCACAGTTGGGTATATTGACTTTCTTCCAAATCAAAAGGCTTTTTCGAATTTACATATATGTTCAGGGCCTGACATATCCAATCTTCAAAAGACCCATATATTGGCCAATATAGGTGATCGGCCCTGATTTGTTTGCCTCCCCATACCTCCATACAATAATATATCCTTTTCGCCCTATCTTTCCCTTTTCTGGAGTGATAATCATCCCAATACTTAATCATTAAACCTAAAGGACTATCTGGAGGTATCTGAGGTAACCTTAACCTCTCCTTAGAACCTCCCATGGGATCAGAAACCTTGCTCTTGTTCTGTCCCATCTTCTGGTGTGCCTTCTTTCACACGCTCTCACCGCCCTCTCCTGGTGGCCCGGTCCCTCGCGGGACGTGGGAACCGCACCAAGAGGTCCGCACTCGGACGTCTCACTCATGCACACACCGGGATCCCAGCCCCAACCGAACGGATCTCAGTTTCGCGATATACTCACGTCCTTGTCCTGGTCCTCTTCGTTCGGCCTTCGTGCACAAAAGTTTAAGGGGTTGCCGGCTTTACTTTTTCTCTGCTACCGAATTTAGGTTCCTCGGTGGGGGAAGCTGGCGGACCGAATCACAAACAGGGCGCCCCCCG
>NW_009911337.1:0-2791 GCF_000696875.1 Nestor notabilis | reverse complement strand
GGGTTTTTTGCTTCAGCCGTTCCCGTTCTCTCTTTTGCCCAGATATTGACATGGCTCTTCCCCATTGCTTCCTTTTTGTTGCTGGGGTCTCATCATCGAGAAGTTTCGAGGAATTTCGAGAAGTTTCGAGGAGTTTCAACCTCCATCCCTTACATGGCTATCTGTTCAATGCACAGGCTTTACAACATCCTGCACCAGGACACAAACTCGAACCACCCAACCCCCGCTCCCTTCTCCTTCTCTAAAAGCGTTTAACCTACTTTAACAAAGCATGCTTCTCATAATAGTACAATTGACTTCCCCTTTCCCTTCATAACGCACAAAGTCAAAAATGCTTCGCAAAACGACTCTTACAAACAGTGTCTTAAAGTATAACAAGCGACATTACCCCTTAAACCTTTTGATGAACAAACCTCACTTATTACACTGCTCTTCTGCTTCCCCTCCTCGTCCCTGCTCCCTTAAACCTTTTGATGAACAAACCTCACTTATTACAATTCCCCCTTTTTCTTTTCCGTCACTTTTGTTCATCAAATCGTCGTAACACATCTTGGCTTAACAGCAAAGAATTTTCTTGTTCTGTAGGCTCATATTTAGTTTCTATTAGCATTAGGTGGGCTGCTTCAAGTCTACGTCATACAAGTTTTAATATTTTATTAAAAATACATAGTCCAAATGTTAATCCCAGTATGACCAGTATTAGGGGACCTGCTATTGTTGGCAGTAAGGTTGTAAGCCAGGGAGATTGACTCAACCAAGATTCATACCAACTGCGTTGTGCCTCTCGTTCTTTTTGTCTCTTTTCCAAACCTTCTCATAATGTGGTCATTGTGTCCCGCACCACCCCTGTGTGATCTGCATATATACAACACTCTTCTCTAAGCGCTGCACACACCCCTCCTTCTTGTAAAAACATCAAATCTAGTCCTCTTAGGTTTTGTAATACCACTTCCGATAGTGATCTAACGGGTTTCTCTATAGCAGTTATTGATTGTTCAATTCTTATCAAGTCCTCATCTACTGCCGTCCTTAGCGCTCTGAATTCTTTGCTTTGTTGTATCAATGAGGCTGCTCCTGTGCCTATTCCCGCGCCCCCTAAGATTATTAAAGTGGCTATTGTTAATGCCGAAAATGGTTCTCTGTTAAACCTGTGGTGCTCCTGGGTCATGTGTGAATCGTAAACAAAGTTTTCAGGGTGATAAAAGATTTTAGGGACTATTGTTACTTGAACACGAAAGTCTGAGGATTCATCAAAGTGTTCTAAGGATAGGCAGGGTGTAACTCCTGCAGTGGAGCAGACCCACTTGGTGTTATTAGCTGGTAACAACCATTGTGCAGGTCTTTCGGGCTTTTGCAGTCCCTTCTTATCAGGATTGACACATAACTGCCTTTTGTGTTCTGGAATTTTTCATACACACAGGCCTTTTCCCGTCACTTGGGTTCATGTAATTCCTTGTTTTTCTGTTCCCCATATACACTGCGCCGGATTAGTGCCATTTACGCATCTAGGTTTCCTAGTTACTCCTATAGCCTCATAAAAAGGTGGTTTCATCCCATAACACAACCAACAATGTTCAGTAAGATTTGGATTAGTTTTGTTCAACACCAGGTAACTGGCTTGCATCAGTTTCCAAAGGGAACTATCTCCAAGGTTTTCATCAGGGGTTTGGGTGATTTGGGTAACTTTCATTTCAGGAGCTATCGTTGTATTATTTATCTTAGGAGTCATCGTCGTATTGTTCGCTATCTCCTCAGCCAAATTTTCCTCAACCAAATCATCAGTTAGTACTTAGTTAGGACCTACTGGCAGTGGTGGATCATTCGGGACTACCTCCTTTTTTATGAGGATTAAACCACCCGTATCTGTCCCTGGTTCCGTGTATCTCACTCCCCACACTCTCCCGATTACCCATCCTATGTCTTTAGGATTAGTGACATTTAAGAAGAGGTATTTACAATTTCCACGTCCTCCCCACCCCTGCGGTGGCCTGCACCCATATGGACCCCACTGAACTCTTAAGTACTTGTCTATACCACCATCCGGTATCCAACTAGGGGCTATGGTCTCACAACCCCAATAACCGCAGTAATACTGATTAGGGTAGTTACAATATCCCTTTCCGGGATTTGAACTAGGGCACATATAAAATCCCAGGTATTCCCAGCATCGAGGTCTTGGGACAAGCTGACATAAAGTGGAATTAAAGCTCGGTCCTCCCGATGTTATTTGGGTTGCGATAATCTGCTGATCTTCGAATCGGCGTAGGGTCCATTTAAAAGGTTGATGGGGTTGGTGGCTCATTTCCTCAGCCCATGTTTGTGGTATGTACAGCACATACATTATGCCTAGGACGTGCCAAAAAGGGTGGAATCTTTTCCCTTTCCCTGTTGTCCACAGTTTTGGGCTAACTGTACTAGTGTTATCCTTCCATTTAGAGCCTTGGATTTTCAAGTCCTTTTGAGCATTGAGGTTGTTTTTCCAGTACTCCCGTACGGCTCCAATAGCAGGAGTCAGTTCTCCACAGTATCTTACCCCTCTACCTCGCGCGGGGTTGCTTGGAGCCATGAGGGATAATATCTTCTCGGTAGCAGGGGTAGTCTTCAGGAGAGGGAGTGCTACTTCGGGTATTTGCTTTCGTTTATATAGCTCTTATATTGACACCCAGCTCCCTTGGAAGTAACACTTCGATATTTTAGTTGATATATATATATATACAATCTTAATATATTTAATTACCACCGTTTTTGGCACTCCTATAGACAATTGATTTCACACCAATCCCAAAATGTT
>NW_009911336.1:0-7404 GCF_000696875.1 Nestor notabilis | reverse complement strand
TTTTTCCAGTGGAGGAAAAAATGAGCCTTATGGAACTACTGTAGATTATTAGCAGAACTGAAAGGATCATTATGCTGGTTAAGTACTGTGGGGCAGTTCAGTGGCAATATGAAGGAATGTAAAGTATGGGGTTCACAAGAGGTTTCTTCTGCATCTGATTTCCTTCAAGGTTTCCATTCATGTTCTAGATGATATGCTATAGAAGTTGAAAATGTAATAAACCAGCAGGAAATGGGGAGAGTTGCAATATGGTTGATGAGAGTAGGATTTTCATAAAGTACATGAATCTCAAGTCTCTCAAATGTGGAATGAAATGCAGTAAGAACAAATGTAAGCTGCTATGTGACTGTAATAATCAGTTGAAATGCCCATGGAAGACTGGTACAGAGATAGGTGCAGAGCACAAGTCTCTGTCTCCCAGGAGCAGTTGGACACATGTTAGTGAGCTCTTCCATGAGATTATTTAGTTTCTTCTTGAATCCATTCACATGTTTAATGTTGGCAGCGTTGTTGGATTGCACTGGTACAGAATAGGTGATTTCTAAAGGTACTTTACAGCTTGCTTAGTTTATGATTTGATTGAAATGGGTCAGGAGTTATTGCTTATGATATTCTCATGGAGTACAGAGATATGCCATGGTGATGCTTGCAAATTATATATTTGGACTAATATTTGAGAATGGTGGTGTGCAAGACTCCCCCCGGTGTTTGCAGACTACCAGCGCGTGCTGTGGCAGGATTCTGTGCCATTTTACAGACATGAAATCTGTTTAAAAAACAAGTAAACCAACCAACCCCCAAAAGCTTGAGGATGGTTTTTTGGTCGCGAGGCAACCCTGTCAAAGCAATGGTACTTCCTTAGCCTAAACTGAAAAGTCTGTAAATAAGAGTCCTTAAGAAATGATAGTGGTTCTATAAAAATGTTAAAGTAAATATGTTAAAGTTCTGTTGTTATAGTAAGTTTGATAACTCTGTGAGAAATCTGCAGGTGAAATTTGTGTTAGGAATAATGAAGTTTTGGATCCGCATTTAATGTATCACTTCTTGGCACTATCCCATTATGGTTCATTTAGTAATGGGGATTTTCTTGTACATGTCCCAAAGAAATGGAGTTTATGGGCACAGCCCTATGAGCGGTTGCCTGTGGGGTTGATTTTCTGTGGTCCCTTTTGGTTTCAGTATGGCATCTGCACTGCAGTGAGATTGTATCATTTTTATCTCCCAGGAGTCATTACCTTTTCTGGAAAGGATTATAAATTACTGGGAGTGGATTTGTCAGAGCTGTCTCAGCTGGAGAGAGCCCTGGTGGAATGGACAGTGAAATGCCCACCCTCTTTGTAGCAGAGGTGGTGCTCACCTACATGGAAAATAGCAGGTCAGTTGAGTTTTCCCCTGTTAGCTAGGTGGTAAAATGAAAAGAGTAAGCTTCTTTGTATGTATGTCACCTGGGGCTGTCCTGTTACAAGACCTGCTGTCTTGTAACTATTCTCAGGAATTCTGTGGCAGTCCTCAGCAGCTCCTTGGATCATGATTGTGATGGGGTAATCATGACATACTAAAATGGAGGGGAGGAAAAAAAGAAGAGAAACCTTGAATGAGTGAATTTTTTTTGAGTTTTTTGGTGTTCTCATCCCCTGAATTCTCTGCACAGATGAGGGAGATGTTCGTAAGTCCCCAGCACAGGATTCTGTATTGTGTATTGCCTCGGTCGAGATGCCTTAATAGCATGCTTTATGGTGTTGCAGGAGGATATATTGCATCTGCCATTGATAAGTGGGCCCTAAATTGTTTGATTTCTGATGCACGATCTGCCTGACAGGTCTGATGCCCTGATTCAGTGGGCAGCAGAGCATTTCTCTCGGGTGTGCTTTCTGCTGTATGAGCAGATGCACCCAGAGGACCCCTTTGGACATGTCATGCAGCAGCATTTTAACCAGCTGAACTCTACACTTCATTCTGTGGCACAGTACCCTGATTGTGAGGCACAGCAGAAGCGCTTCTTGACAAAGGTGAGTACCTGTGGCTCTGGGCACATGTGAAGCACCTGGGAAAGATTGTCACATGAAATAATTCGGGAAGTCACCAGCTGTGTCAGTTATGGGTTGAAGTAGACAAAGGCCACAGCTGAGACACTGCCTTTTCTACTAGCATGACTAGTAATTTGAGGGTCCTTCCAACCAACTTGCAGCTTCCTTTGTGTATGGGATTAAGGCAAGTTAATCTTAAATTCCTTTAAGACTTTTGACACAACAAATTAAGTTTTTTAACAGCTTTACAGGTAAGAGACCTATCCTCACCAGATGCTGGGCTGATGTTGTTCCAGCTAGACAGCTTATGGTTTATGCAGGTGTTTAATTTAGGGTCTTAATTTTCTTGTGGGAAGTGAGTCTCTATCCTTCAGAGGTAATCATTTTGAGGCATTTCTGTTTCAGGGCTGGACTGAGTGCAGTGTCATGGATATGAATGAGTTTTTCACCTGTTGTACTCCAGAAGATGAGCAGCAAAGAGTGCAGGCTCTGGAGCCTTTTGATGAATATGAGGTAACCCTCCTTTATTCTGAACACCAGTGACCTGGCTAGTAGATCCTTCCTACTGCTTGCTCTTCAGATTTTTAAGGGGGGATTGCTTTCATTTTTTTTCTTTGGGTCTGCTACAGGAATGGCATCTGAAATGTTCTCATTACTTTGTCTTGACTGCATCAAAGGGGATGGAACCTTCCTGGACGCCGTTGTTACCCAGCATGACAGGTACATACCCACTAGTTTTTGGAGTATTCTTTCATCTCATGCAGACGTCCTTGAGGGGTTTTAGGAGACAGTAAAACCCTGTAAGGACCTGACCAGGTGCATCATCTGAGTAGCTTTCTCCATCCTTCTAACAGTGGTTCTGCTGTCCATAGTGAAGCCAGGGCAATTGCCTGACGCTGGTGGTTCTGACCAGTTTCATTCTTTCAGATTATTGAACCTTCCAGTCTGATCAGCTCTTCCTTCTGTTTATACATGGGGCCCTCCAGTGCGTGACTGCAATGCCAGTCTACCCTGCTTCTCCTCCTATTTTTGGGATCACACAGGTTCTCAGTTTTCAATGTATTCCCACTTGCTTCCATATGTGGCTCTCTCTGAGCCATTCCACCCTTCCAGCTCCCAAAAGGTTGTTACGTTTTACTTCCTGTGCTATCAGAATGTTGTCCAACAGAGCACTCAGGAGTGTGTCACAAAGGTTGTGCTTTGGTTTGTTATGCCCTGTGGGTGGAATTGTACATGTAATATTTCTGGGTTTGAAATGTGTTTTAATCTGTATGTTGTTTTTTTTAGATGGGAGAAAAGTGGGGGAAAGCCAAGACCGAGACTGCATTCCCATCCTAAAAAGTACTTGGCAGCAGAAGCAGTCCAAGAAATTCCTGGTTTTGGCTGCTTGCTTCCTTTTTCAGGATGGAAAGCACAAGGTTATTTTTAATGAAAGTGATGTTTCACATCACTAGTCTTGTTTGTGGTATAGTACCACAAGTACTTGTGTCTGCAACTGGAAGTTAAAAGCTGTGTTCCAAGGGGCAGGAAAAGCAGCTGGAAAAGGATAAGGCAGGATGGCATTCCTTAAGCCAACAGGGCCACTGAATTCATTATATTGTGTTTTGGTTACATTTGAAAACATGTAGTGAAATCAAAACTAAGTGAATGTGCATGTGGTTAAATATATTGTGTGATTGTCACTGGTCCTTATGTTAAAACCTTAAAGGTTCCTGAATGTCTAGGATCTGTCCTTAAGTTAAAAAGAAAAAAATAAAATCTGACATTTGCTTGACTGACATTAATACAGTCAAGACACTTCATTCGTTAGAGACACGAATAGGGTCTTGCTGCTTCTGTCTCTGTTGGATTCACAACTGATAGCCAGAGCCTTCAAAGTTGGGTAAATTATCCTTGCTTAGATATTTTTTACTGGGAATGGCAAAAGGTCGGTCTCAAATACCAGTCTTTGCCCCAGCTCTCCTCTCAAATAGATTTAGGTCCCTGTTCAAGAGAGATGCAAGTACTGTATCTTCAAAACAGAGCATGGGAAATATATTTTCTAAAATGAAAACCCCTCAGTCTTAAAAAGATGCATCTGTAGAAAGACATGCGAGCCCAAGAAAATGCAGTCATCAAACAATAGGAAGTAGGGTCTTGTACTAAACAACATTTGGTATAGACAGTTTTTCTGGGTATGGCATACAAAAGTAGACTGAGAACTGCTTCTCCTCCACCTCATCATCTCTTACAGAATGAGGATGAGACACTTGATTAAAACAAAGAAACTGATTAAAAGAAATATCTCTCTTTGGGTGTGGGTGTAGGTGTATAGATATGTATCTATATATATCAAAAGCAATGGTATATTGAAAAATGATGTGAGATCTGAGCATGACGTGAATGGCATGGAATAAGGGGTGGATACTGTCCTGGGTTCAGCTACAGCAGTCATTTTTTCTCCTTCTTAGTAGCTGGTGCAGTGCTGTGTTTTTGACTTTCAGTCTGGGAACAATGCTGATAACACCGATGTTTTTAGTTGTTGCTCAGTAATGTTTACTCTGACCAAGGACTTTCTCAGTCTCGTGCTTTGCCAGAGAGGAGGGGAAGCCAGGAGGAAGCAGAGACAGGACACCTGACCCAAACTGGCCAAAGGGCTATTCCATACCACAGCACGTCATGCCCAGTATATAAACTGGGGGGCGTTACCCGGAAGGCCCAGATCGCTGCTCGGGTCGGGCTGGGTATCGGTCGGCGGGTGGTGAGCGGTTGTATGTATAGGTGGGCAAGAGTCCCGTGATGGAATCTTGTTTTGTACTAAGTGATACAGGATTTAAAGGGAAGATATTTAGACAACTGAAAATACTCTCTTGTAATAGGACCATTGGAATTAACAGAGATTGTCATGCTTTAGAACTTTATTTCAATGCTTTTATGAAGGTAGGATCAAAATCTAGCAAGAAACTTTGAAATCCAGCTTCCAGGTCCTGTTTCTGCTGTTTTTTGCTATTTAAGTAGCCAAATACTGTCTTCATCAGAAAGGTATTCTTCTTGATGGTGTTGCAGTGATTGCTACCTTGCTACAGCAGTTCAGGACACTGCAGTCTCTTAGCAGTATTACCTCCACCACATTAAAGTAGTCTCAGAACCGTGTCAGGAATTGAGGGAGCAGTCAGCAGAAGTTGCAAGTTGGCAGTTTAAACTATTACAGCTTGATTTCTAGGGCATCTCAGATTCTCTGTGCTCTGTCAACTTGCTTCATAATCTTTTCTTCTTGAAAAGCTGAAGACTTGCTTTATCTCCCATCTCATTAATTAATTTAAAATGTACTCCTTGGTTCTTGTTTATGTTGAGATCTTTGGTTCTCTCTGGCTTACAGTTCCTCATGGTGCTGTTGGGATGGCTGGGAGTGTCCCTGCAGTGTGTGTGATGCGCTCTGACACTTCTGGCCTGAGACGTTACGGTCACCGCTCTGTTCTTCTAAAACCCGATGTGATCCTCGTCACTGGAGGCTTTGGGGAGGAGGATGGACAACACTGCCGGATGAGGAATTTTCATGTGCTAATAAAACATGCAGGCTGCTGGAAAGCTGGCTGTGTGAAGAAAGAAAATCTTGGTGGAGATTCCCATACTGATACCAAGTGTAAGGAAGATGTTTTTGTGTAACAACAAATCCTGTCTAGTGGAAACCTAATGTCACAATACAGTTATGTTGGCAGTCAGAGAGATCTGAAGGTTCTGAATGCTACATGTCAGGTCCTGCACTTGGGCCACAACAACCCCCATGGAACACTCCAGGCTTGGGGAATTGTGGCTGGAAAGCTGCTCATGGAAAGGACCTGGGGTGCTGATTGACAGAGCTGAACATGAGCAGGTGGTGTACAGCCAGCCAAAAAGCCACCAGCATCCTGGCCTGTGTCAGCACCAGTGTGGCAGCAGGGCCAAGGCAGTGGTTGTCCCCTTGTGCTGGGCACTGGTGAGGTCGCACCTCGAATCCTGTGTCAGTTCTGGGCCCCTCACTGCAAGAGGGACATTGAGGTGCTGGAGCGGGGCTAGAGAAGGGCACCAGAGCTGGAGCAGGGCCTGGAGCACAAGTGTGATGAGGAAGGGCTGAGGGACCTGGGGGGGTTTAGTGTGGAGAAGAGAAGGCTCAGAGGGGACCTGATCGCTCTCTGCAACTGCCTGACAGGAGGATGGAGCCAGGAGGGGGCTGGTCTCTGCTCCCAAGGAACAAGGGACAGAGCAAACAGCCTTAAGCTGCGCCAGGGGAGGTTTAGACTGGAGATCAGGAACAATTTCTTCCTCAAAAGGGTTATTGAGCATTGGAACAGGCTGCCCAGGGCGGTGGTGGAATCACCGTTCTTGGAGGTATTTAAAAGACTTGTAGATGTGGTGCTTGTGGGACTTGGCAGTGTTATGTTTATGGTTGGACTCAATGATCTTAAGGGTGTTTTCCAAGTTAAGTGATTCTAAAATTCTGTAAATTTAATGGGAGAAAAATACGTGTGAACTGTAATGTTTTGTATCTCTGCAGATGAGCGGCTGTACCATACTGTGTCATGTGTCTCCAACAGTCTGGCCCTGGTGGTAGGAGGACGAACATCCCCATCGAGTGCAGGTTTGGGAATGTTGTGGCTGAAGTTCCATGAAACCTGTAATGCCTCAGACCCAGGTGACGTTACAGTGGAGCTTCTAAGTCTGCAGCCTGCTGCTGAGCCAGCTGCTTTGCGTTGGAGACACAGCACAACTGAAGTGATGTTCAAAGGTAAAAAACCCAGAAATGGCTGTAGGCATGCCGAAGTATGCAAATTCCAGAATATATGGGGCCAAAACCCCCTCAGAATGCATTTTTGAACGTGCTGCAATGTATACTTGCAACTGCAGTTTGCTTGGCTCTCCTCACAAACATCTAACCATAAAGGTCTCATTTCAGCTGTTACTTTGTAAGGTGCAAGATGTGACCAGACAGGCACGCTGACCAGCAACCAGTTTACGTGTGACTAGCCCATTTGATGCTTTTAACCCTCTGTCTTCCTTTAACCCTCCCCGAATCACCTAAATCCATCCCTTTTGCTGCCTCTGGTTCCTCTCCTGGGCATCCCATAATAAGTCTTATGCAAACCCCAAGTACTTTTCCCCTGCATCTTGTAATGAGTCTCATGCCCCTAGGCAGTTCCCCCTCAAAGGTGCTCCAGAGAGTTGCTCCTGTTCACTGATTTCAATAGGTCTCACAATGGGGCTGAGAGTTCTCTGGGACAGATCTGGGAGGAGCCCAGGCAAATTGTCTCATTTTATAAATATGTGATTGGGGTTCTCTAGCCTGCAGACCTGCCGCTGCCTTTCTGTGCTCTTGCTGGTCATGAGGAGACCATAGGATCATAGAATAGTTAGGGTTGGA
>NW_009911335.1:0-25234 GCF_000696875.1 Nestor notabilis | reverse complement strand
CCTCCTCCCCCAACATATCTAGTTTAAAGCTAGATATTGTAGCATCTGGGACCTCAGCCCCTCTGGGTCTGTGTCGAGTTTGTGTTCTGGTATTGTTTCTTGTGAGTTGGTCCTTGTCCTTCCTTAAAAGAGGGCTTTCTTTTCTGTTGTTTTCTTCTTTTGTCTTTCATGCTCCACCAGTAGTGTTTATAAGCTCATAAGTGCTTCACAGAAGTAGTTTTCTCTGTCCAGCAAGGATCTCATCACATTCACCAGTCAGCAAACCCTTCACTTGCCTTCCTACATGCTGTGCTCTTTGAAAATACCTCTTTCTTGCTTGTCTTGTCAGTAAATGAGATTCAAGATGAGTAAAGCTCTCTTTGTTACAAGGTCAGCTTTTTATCAGTTCCTCCACTGCCAACTTATTTGGCCAGATGGGGTCAACAACACTATCTGAATATCAATGCCTCTCCCTCATTCTGTAGAAGCATGCTTGTAACTTATGTGCTTCAAAAAATTTAGTTATATCCATCCACATACGATGATACGATATTCCGCCTTGTTCCATGGTCTGTTTTGTTTAGCAATGTAGACATATTCCTCATGTCTGACATTAGCATTTACTTAAGTTTACATCATGCCTAACACAATACTATCTGATTGCTAGAGGCCTCTCCATACTCTTGTAATAAGAATAATTACTCAATCATTATCATCCTACTAATGGAGATGATAACTATAATAATAAATGCTTCTCTCCTTGAAGAGATTTCCTTGTTACAGTCTACAAAACTGTTTTCCTAATTTCAGGGCTCTTAGTTTCAGTGGCCAAGTTGTCATTATGATTCTTTCCTGTATTCATGAATCTTTCTGTTATTTCTACAAATTATTCTTACTTCAGTTGTGGACTTCAGATTCAAAAACTCCAATAAAAAATGTCAGGACCCAGAGACAACAGAGAGTATGACATGATAGTGTATGGATATTGTTTCAAGATCTACTTTAAATATGCCCTGGCTGTATGCACTGCAAATAACATGAGATAGGATGAGATATTTTAAGCTGACCATGAAGTTCTAGAAAATATCTTCAAGTTGAGGTTCTTATTCTCTCTTGCTACTAAATAGAGATAAAGCTTATCTTGTCTAGCATAAAGCTGGCTATGTCTGAGTTCTGATTACTTGAAATAAAATGCCTGTCTGGTCCTTTTTCTGCATACCCACCACAGAGATAAGTATCAATTCCAAATATGTCAGATCCTTCTTGGAATCTGCAGTATGAAAACAATGGCCTGGGGTTTTCTTTCCTGAAAAAGAAAATACAATTTTTATGAACATAGAATGGAGTCTCTGGTGTAGTATTTAAGACCTGCAAGGTTTAGCTTGAAGGACTTGGGAAGAAAGTAGCCTTGCAAGCAACTTGGACAATATAGCGGTAGTTTAAGAAACATGTATGCTTCACAGCTATACTCAGGTAGCTCTGAAGTTCTGGACTGAAAACTTTCCTGTTAAACTCACCACTACTAAGGAGTTGCAGTTTTCATATTAACTACTACAGGTTTCTCAATTACTCTTTCAATGAGTCCTATTGTTCTATTGGGGCAACAGCTGGTTCACAGAAATTTCAAAAAGTTCTACAGACAAAATTTCTGGAGGACTCAAATTGCATAAGAGAAATGACCTGTTAACAATTATATCTGCTTCTTTTTTTCCTGAATCTCCCAGAAGAGCTTTTTGGATCACTGCCACTTCTGTGCACAAGTAATCCCACTGCTGCATTTTCAAAACGTATTAAAAAGTATCTATTATTTTGTATAGATAAATAAATCATGACTACATGTGACTTTTTTTTCATTAAAAATCAAATGCTATTTGTGCCTTATTATCACCCCTGTGTAGTACTAAATGTCAAATCAATGGGACTGTTTTTATGTCTGCAAGGTCACTCCCAGATCAGGTATTAAGGAGGTAGATCTGGCAATGAATATTCTATTAATATTTTAGTAATAATAATAATCTAGTAATTATAGCATCATTTTAGTCGTTACCTGTATGTGTTGGGGGGCAGTAGGTGATTTTACGACAAATTGTTATTAAAAAGACTATATATGAACAACACTCAGTTAAGGGTTAAAGCTTCTGTGATTGCTAATTAAACTTCTGGAAGAGCACAGATAGCTTTTGGTACCCATATAGAATAGATTTGAGAGGCAATTTAAAAAACTGGCTAAATCCTGGTGATTAAGGATTTGTGATATTAGCCAATGAGCTTCTAGCAGCTGTTGCAATCTCCCTTTGCACAGTGCCAGAATGGCCCCGGGCAAGGGATGATTACTCCTTCACCAGTTGTCCTCAGGTAAAAATGAGGTGCTGAGGACCACTGGGAAGAATGCCCAGAAGTAACTGGAAGGTAGGAGACATCATCTCCTGCAAGTGTCCCCAGTCAGGTCTGGGTTTTAACTCTGTTTCCTGTGGCAGAGTCTAGCTCTCCTTGGGTGTCTGGGAATTTGAAAAAGGCTTTGCTCCCTGAAGAGTGTACAGTTTGCCAGGTCTACCTCACTTTAACCCGGCCTGGCATGGTAGAGGTGGCGTCATGACCCGTCGTGTTCAGCAGGTGGCAGAACACTGCTGTGTGGTTAAATCGTGAGCAAGGGACTAAGAGGGGCTTAATACAGCCGGTGTTAGCTGTTCTTATGTTGAAATGGATGGAGATTGATGGCAGTGTCTTCATATCAGCTAGCGCACACCATATAAAAATGCTTCAGCTATAACTATCATGCTAGATTATAAGGGTGACTGGAGCAGAAGAAAGTTAATATTGATTGTCAGATAACATCAGCATTGTATCAGAAGGCAGTATTTTTTCAAGAACTGAAAATTTGTAATTCACAAAAACTTGCTTTTGCACAAAACACCTTGAGAGAAAAGCTAACGTTCGTGGATCTGTGATGAGGCCTACACATGCATTTACAAGGTGGGTATTTTCAACAGTTCTAGACAGCAGATATCACAGATTGCAAGTCTGCTTTTTCTCCTGAGTTAAAAAAAAATGTGCAAAGGTGGTATAGCCGTTTTATAAGCATCAGAGTGAGGACTATGAACACATTCTTGAATTTAAAATTGGTGTTGCAGACAGGAAGATGGAAGGTATGGGGCAGATGGGAGGTATAGGGTAAATATTTGATGTACAGTAAACTCTTTAATCAATGCATCACTGACTACCAATAACAATGTAGTACATATTGCTGCCTTGTAAGATCCTTTACACTCTTTAGAAAGGCCAAGAAAAAGGTACAGTAAAAGTCATATGTAAATAAATTATTTCCTTGTCTCCTCACAGAAGGTAACAAATGTGGTGTTCCATCTTTCCAGAAGGTAAAACTGTGTTCTTTGCCCATTGTGGTAGGATCAATATAGGCAAAGGTTTCTGTATGTGATACACATGAAGGATACGAAATAATTTTTCTGGCATTTTATCCTCAGAATGGTTAAGTTTAACTACAGGGCCATCTTGAAAGTATGAATTTTCAGTGGGAGAGATGGCAATAAGACTCAAGCTTGTGTTGAAAAAGCTGTTGGTTCAGTAACATAAAAACAAAGAAGGCTTTAAATTGCAGAATACAAGGAGAAACATAGAAATATAAAATAAAATTGGCAGTTTTTTAAAACGTTGTTATTGTTATGTGTGAGATTATGGGCTCAGTCCTGCAATTTACTATAGACCTTGTCCCAGTCCTTAAGTTTAAAGCTGTGAATACGTTTATTATTCAAAAACTAAAGTAGTTTTTCACACTGTGCTGGAATGCTAGCATTTCACCTGATTCTTTGAATAAGTTCCTCTGATTTGGCAAGAAACTGCCATTAGTTGGTGAAAGCAGTTTTAAGACACCCATCTCCACATTCCTAGAAAGATTGAATACAAATCTATTTTGTATTCAAAATGCATGGGAATTTTCTTATTCCCACGACTGGTGACATAATACCAGTTTAATTATGAGAAAATATTCAGTACAGCATATCCTCTTTCCCCGTCCCAGTATGTGAATTACAGTCAATTTCATAGGTGTTTTCTTAAACTTTGCGATTCATACATGATGCTGTAACCATGACTCTCAACATCAAGTTCAAAAGCAGTAATTTGGAATTAGTGACTCTCTACAGCAGGCAGACCTGCAAGTGTCTACATACCAATTAGCAGGGACTGATCTTTGACTTGCTCATTTATTAAAGCTGTAGGACTGTAACAAGAAATCAGTGAAAAGAACATAAGGTGTCTTAGTATATTTGTTTTAACTACTAAATTGTAATCCTGAGTTTCATCATTATTCCTGTCTGACAAGGTGTTAATTTTCAGAGACCAGCTTGCATTCTCTCTTGCTGACTGGATGTAAATTGCTCCAGGGATTGCTTTTGATTTGCATTCTCCTATTCATGCTACCATTAGCCTTGATAGCTTTGTTGATAAGGCTGCAGAAAGTAATAAGTATATTCATCTGGGACCTTGTGCTTTCTTGTTTGGCTTATTTTGCACAGATTTTTCACTGTTGAGAAGAATTAACTGAAATAGTGCCTCAGCCTTTACTTGGAAGGCAATGTTTTTTCCCCTGCTGAAAAAGCTCAGTGCTCTCCTGTCATATTTGCCCTGTTGTTAATTATCACTCAGAATTTATAAGTTGTCCCCCCTCTGGTTTAGGTTTGAAAAACAAAAACAAAAACAGTGCTTTGAAAAAGATACAATGCAAGTATCGTATTATGTCAATTAATTAATTGTCTTTATCTCTGTCTTTTGTTTGGCTAAGACACACATTAGGAATGGAGAATTAGAAGCAGTGCATAACAAATATTGCAAAGAGGTAAGGTTCATTAAGGTGGATGATCTCTCACTTTAAGATTATCACAGTAATTACCAATATTATTTCTGAACAAATTAAGAGAAAGTTGCTCAAAGATGTGGAAACTGTTACAAACACTAGATACATATTCTTGTAAGAAGTCACAAAGCAGAAACTAAATACTTTGAGTAAATGATAGCTACAAGAAAATTAAAATAGATCTTTCAATAATGTGGGTAGTGAAACTATTTAAACAACTACCAAGCAGGAGCAAGAAGCAGTAAATGAACAGAGAAAGTTTTTTCTGCCTCCTGTGGCAGTGATGGCATGGGGACAGTGAAAGTATGCATTGAAAAAGTGATGAAGAAAGATAATATGGAGGATACAGGTGAGAAAACAATTCAGATACTGAGTTTTTTCTGTCCAAGAGGACTGCCCATGGAGGCTGAAGAAACCTTGCCAGCAGGGACATTCTCACCTTGATAGAAGAGAGCAGAGCTAGGTAGGCTGTATCATTCAAATTTACCCAACATTCCCCCTGAGCCAGGTGTTGGCATGTTGGAGAGCAGAGTGCACGATGTAAAGTAGAGTTGCACATGGACAGAAAGTAAAAGAGAAAAATGGAAAGACCCTCACAAAATAAATGCAACAAATGTATGTTTGAGGTGCTCTAGAAAGGCTGCACTTAATGCCTACCTTAAGATGAGTGTTGGCAAGTTGTTCATTCATCTGTGTTTTGAGTCTTCTGTAAAATGGTCATGCTTCATCTGTCACCTATCTTGTTCATGAGTGGAAATCATAACAGTTTGAGAAAGGACTTTCACTGACACGTAACAGGTTTCCTCTGCAGAGGATTCCTGAGCTGTGGTCTTAGTCCACCCTAGTGTAGGGCCTGTCTTTTACTATAGTTCATATGCTCTTTCTCTAAATATATACAGACAGTATGTAGCCTATCACAAAGTAATCTGTTTGCTCTGAAAGTAATGATAATAATAATAATAGAGATAAGGCTGACAATTATAGTAATAGTCAATGATTTACAGATAGAAATTTAGGTTAGATAGAATTGATTCTGAAAGTGAATGAGAGTTATATTTACCCAGTAAATATATGGTTTTAATGCAGTTGCTGGAACGAAGTATTGCATCAGAGAAAACATGAGCACTTTAGGAGTTACACTAATGGTTTCTTCCCCAGCTCACAACACAGAAGGCATATTTAACTGGGCAAGGCTGCACAGTTTCTGCCCTTCTGCTGATTTTAGGAACGACCCTATTGGACTTAATTTCCTGCCTTATCAGCCCAACTCTCATAAGCATTACATTCAATTAGGAAGAAGACCAAAACCAATTTAAAAGAAATGACCAAAGGAAGAATCAACAATGAATAAAGTTGCTTGCTTACCACTGTAATGGCCATCCCATTCTTCAGCTGCTGGGATTATCTCAAGAGAATAATAGTAACCACGGTTTTTTCATCTTATCTCAAGTCTCCATGATGAGTCTTAATTTTCAAACCATGTGTGTTTCAAAACAGCTTTCCTTGTAAATGCAAATTATACAGGAATGGCCTCTTAATGGATTGTTTTTATGTCCAGTATTAACTTAAGTGTGACTCATTTACTCAGCCTTCTGCCGTATACAGCAGAGGAATCAAATAGTTATTATTATTAAAATATTGTTGCATGCACTTGCCAGGTTATTCTCTCTGTCTCCTTTCATGTAGACTCTCCCAGCATATGCAAGGTTTTTATTTGTGCTGTATGCTGAGTTAGCTGGATTTTTAGTTGCCCCTGATTTCATGAGTGCATCTCAGCATGAATTTTATAATTTAGATTTGTTTTTATACCAGCTATTCTCAGATGTCTGAAAGTGACCTCAACATGTACTTCTTGACAACTGCATTGGAAATTAACTCACCCTGGGAGGACACTTGGGGCAGATGTGCCCAACTAGCCAGTTGGGTCCCTTTTGAAGTTAGTTTAAAATAAATATCAACCATTTTCTTTTTAATGTTAAATTATTTAGCATCTGTCACTGGATTTGTACCTTTATCTTCTGCTGTGTAGTCAAAGTACTCTATTTATTATGTTCTGCCACAGCTGATCCCATATCCTCTCCATCTATGTGTCATCAGTGCCTCATATCTTCTAGCAGGTGCTGAAATTTGTTCTGTAAATGTTAACAGAAACGGCAGAAGAAATTTGAACATTCACTAGCAAATGTCCTCGGAAAACCAGTAGTTGAAAGAACCCAACAAAAAGGTCCTGCCAGAAACTATTTGATCATAAACCTCTCAAGCAGAAAATTGGCAATCACTGCAGAAACAATTCCTCAGGAAAGTATTCAACTTTCAAATAACCCTGAAACACAACTCAATATCATTTGATTTCCAGTGAGCAAGTCTAGCAGTCCATACCTTCACCAGATCTCAGTGCAAGGTAAGTCTTGCCTGCTGTTCCCACAGTCCTTGGAAAAGTCTTTTTTATTATAAGGATGATGATTCCCTACATATGCTGACTCACACAGAACTGAGGAAAAGTCAGATATTCTTGAATGATTTGTGTAAAAGCCCTAAGGTTTTGTAAATTCCTGGATAGATTTACAGTAAGCAAAATGTATAAAATGGGCACCATTAAGACCTTATAATTTCACATTATTCCATGCACACTATCCAGGTGGGTGGGGCAGATGATAAACACCAGAAATGGCAGTATGCGTGTGTACACTGGATTTTAAGTACAAAATAGAGGTAGCTGGAACACAGCAGAAGATGAAAGGAGAAAATGGCTGGTTTGGTACCAGACTCTTCCAATTGAATTCCTAGATGAAATAAGCTAGGAGTGAAGTAGAAAGCTTTGCAGAAGCCTTCAGGTTGTTAATTATTGTTCCACTTATCTCAGGTGCAGTATACAGGGAAACAGAGGTGGTTTCCTGGTTTCGTGTGCCGTGGTATGTCTTCATCCACCAATACAAAAGGATCTGTTGCAATATGAAGCAATAAACACTACTTTTCACACAAATCCAGGACTTTCAATGGGAAGCTCTGCAAACAAGGAGACTGAAGTGTGAACATACCATTAACATGGGAAACACCTCTTGTTGCTCAGTAGATAAAAAAAACTTACTGAGCTAAAAATGCTGCAATCGGAAGTTTTTGGTTTTGAACATAAGCAAAGAATGTAGGGAGGTGGTATACTTATCCTATAAGGTGAGGATCTGTAAAGCGAAAGTATGAATCATAAGACAACATTACATACATTTAAATGTAAGATTGTGTTGTGTAAACAAAACTTTACAAAGTTCAGTATATGCAATTTTTGCTCTTTCACCTTATATCATTTAACATATATTTCTCCATTCCCCTCATTAATATCTGTTTTGCAAAATCACCTTTTTTTAATTGGGAGATAAATGAAGTTCTGTAATAGTAGACTATGATCACTAATTTCATGTATGCCTAAGTCATATGACTGACTTGGTATGGGAGAATGTTTTGGAAAGGCTTATTTTACATTCCAGAATGATCAAGATTATAAGAGGCATGAATAAAAAAAATTCATTTACAGCCTGCGACAATGGTTTTCATGGCATGGGCTCTGATTTTGACCAACAAGGGAAAATTGGAAAGACTGAGTCTTACTCAACCACACTGAGTTAGCTCAACTTCCAAGTACGCAAATGTTTCTCTTCTGTAGAAGAAATTCAGTCAGTCTGTGGATTGCCTTGAGTACTGTCCTCTGTGCAAATGGACTTCAGCAAAGATGATTTTTCAGGATATGTGTTGATATGTGCCTGTGCATTAGATGTCAGGGATTAAACCCTGAAGTCTATGTGTGTGCATATATCTGTATGGAAGAGGAATGGAGTGTGAACTGCTGGTGACAAGACTAAGGTAGTCTTTCACATGTATACTTTTCTGCCTCAGGTAGTAACGCTATCAGAAATGAAAAAGATTATTTAGGAGTGGGATGAAGTGTTTTAATTTTGCAGTGCATAATATGCAGCTGTGGGTAGTAATAAGGGAAATACCAAAAGGATTAAATATCTTTTGAATATCTGATAACTGGACCATAATAGAAAAGATTTAATAATTAGTATTTCATCTGTAATGCACATCAGTGCAGAGGATTCCAATAAACTTTCTAGCTTCCAGCTTCCTTAAGCGTAAAAGTGAAATGCTGTGTATAAGTAGGTTTATATTTGGGTATTACTGAAATGATACATTGATAGTAACATACAGTTTATAGGCCAAAAAAGCAGTAGGAGCTTTCAAATCTTTTAGTAAGTTTTAAAATTATGGGGAAAGTAAATAGTACCTGTGTTTACTGAAATATAAGGAGGTGAGAGTTTATGATATATTCTTGCCTAACCCAAGTTCTGAACTATTCATAAATCAATTACCAGCAGAAATGTATTTTTATTTCACTCTTGGTGGGAAAACATTCTGCTATAGAATTTATAATAACATTTATATTGATCATATAAGGTATGTTGTTAATCTTACCAGTACTGAATAAAAAACAGTGTATGGCTAGGAAAACTGAGGCAGGAAGACTAACTAGCTTATTTTCAGGAAACATTTTTTTTCTTCTCTCGTTTAACTATCAGTTTAATTTTGTAGTAATAAATATTGTACAACCCAGTCAAGCATATCACAACTTCTCTCTCCTAAAATGCTCTTACAATTTTTTATTTGTCTAGTGGTGCTGTGGTATTATTCTATTTTTTTAGAATTATTGTTAGTGATACTGTGTTACTTTCACAATAAGTACTGTAAGAGAGGGATAAGCATTTTGGCAGATCTTGGAGACAAGCTTTCCCTGATTCTTCCCTTATCATGAGCTTAAAAAGCCTGTAAATGTCAAGTAAACTTTTATGTAAATGTGTTAGATGGGCCTAACACTGTGAAAATTGGTCCATGGTGGGTCATCCAGATCAAGGTAAAAAGCATATATGTATTTGTATTAGATGGGTCTAACACTGGAATTGGTCCATGGTGGGCCACCCTGATCATCTATAGTGAGTGTGCATAGCAAAGAGCCAACAAGGCCACTCCACCTGGTGCAGACTGGCGCCCTGCATCATTGACAAATGTGTGGGGGAAAAGGAGCCAACAAAGCCACTCCTCCTGATGCAAGCTGGCCACCTGCATTGGGATGAGTTGGCACTTTTTGGCATATAAAAGGCCTAGGGTTCAAGAGGGATCAAGAATGAGGTGGGTCTAACTTCCTTTTACGGTCGACATCATTACCTACACAGGGACACCCACAAAAGTAGTGCCTACCACCTAGTTTTCTCTCAGTGCACCTTGGGGCTGGCCTCTTGGTCACTGAACAAAGATGTAGGTTGGTAAGAATCTAGTTTTCAATAGCCTTTAGTTATCTCTCTTTCTAGTTTGGTATATGTCTGGACTTTACATCTACTTTAGATCTTGTAATAAACTTTCTAGCAGTTTGGTGTGTGTGTGTGTGTCTTACGTTCCTTCTCCACCGGAATCCTTCAGTCCCTGGAACAGTAAATGAAAATGAAATTTCAGCAGATTACGAGGAAAGTGGAGATTATTACTTGGGTACTGACATTAATTGTAGTGAAACAGTCCAATGTTTTCTTTCATGTAGCTACAGCATGTGAATGCTTGAGACAGATATCAAAGACATTTTGGATGAATTATGCCTGGGCAGTGCTTGTATTTTTTCCCCATTGATTATAACTGGAGCTGAAGGTGGTTAGTTTAGATTCAGAGGTGTAATTTCTTGACATCTTGAGCTATGAAAGATGAATCCTGGCATCTGCTGCTGTTAACTATTGGTGACATTTCATACTATTCCTTTTAACTACCCCACATAAAATCACTTTGCAGCAGACCTCCTTTTCTTCCATATTTTTATTAGATGGGTTGGCAGTGCATGAATATTCATTTCTATTACAACCAAGGAACTTTGTAGTACTGAGAACAATAATTATTAGCTGTGACTCCAAAGACAGCTTCCAAAAGATTACCAACTATTATTTTGTCCAAAGCCTTATAAATGAGCTACTTTCTAATTTCTCAACATATAATAAAGGATTTTTTTTTAATTTTTTTTTTTTAATGTTTAGGTCATTTTTCTGGATTAGTGCAATACACATACTGATACTGTATCATTTGGCAGCATCTTTTTGATACTCAGTAACAGTTGCTGTTCACCATTAATACAGTGGTTTCACAGGTCTCAGGTAAGGCCTGTTCTCTGTTTAGTTATTGCTCAGTGAACATGAGATTAAATGTCCAAGGATCAATGAGGAAATTTCTTAAACTGGTGTTTTATTCAGTGCAAGGGCTGTCACTCTGATTTTTTCTCCTGAATTATTAATTTTCTATAGTTTCCCTGGCTTGGGGACAGCCATTGCCTAGATCTGATCTTTCAATCCTGCCGAGTAACTTTTCTTTCACTAGAAAAGCAAGCACCACTTCCTAAAACATGGCTGCTGTTTTCTTTTGTGTTATTTCTCTAAATTCTTGTGGGGTGCCTGAAATAGTATACTGCGTACTCTAGTTCTGGCCTCAAATTTGAATTCTGACTGTGTTCACTGATGTGGCATGGGCTCAAAAAGTCAAAAGTGCTGATGTTCATCCTTGTTCTCTGATTTGGATTATGGCTCAAGATTTGGTTTAGAGTGATAGATAGGAAGGTCAAGTACTATATTTGCATAATCATTATTCGGAGGAATTTGAATGAAATATGGTCTGGATCTTTTGAAACATCTTTCAGCATATTTAAATTAAGCTCTACAAACAACTTTGCTACCATCAGTGACCAAAGTTATCCCAATGAAACTAAAGGTCACTCAGGGTTTCTAGCCAAAGCCAAATGAATTTAACCTTTTTCATATTGACTTTTATGTCCATGTACATCATAAAATACTTCTTTTATAAGCCTACAAACAAAACTGCTGCATGAGGTAAATGATGAATGTTGTTGAAAGAGGAGCTGTTAGTCTGTGCCTATCTGAGAGCCTGCAGCTCAAAAGTAGCATAAAATGATGTTGAATTGCTTTGTGCTCTTCCAGTGGTGGCGTGTCTCATGACTGCCCTGTTTCTGTTAGAAACATTTAATTACAGCAGCTATAACAACAACTGGAATATCTAGTAACTTTAGTACATAAAAGAGGCCTACAAGAACACTGGAGAGGGTCTTTCTATAAGGGCATGTAGTAACAGGACAAGGGAGAATGGCTTTAAACTGAAAAAGGGTATAGATTAGATATTAGGAAGAAATTCTTTACTATGAGGGTGGTGAGACATTGGAACAGATTGCCCAGAGAAGCTGTGGTGGCCCTATCCCTAGAAATGTTCAAGGACAGGTTGAATGGGGCTTTGAGCCATGACACGGGAGTTGGAACTAGATGATCTTTAAAGTGTCTTCCAACCCAAACCATTCTATGATTCTATTTGAAGCAGAGCCTGTTGTAGCCTAAACTTGACATATTCCTCTTTGAAGGCTCTTTAATGCTTTTTCAACATTTTTTCCTTAGTAGAAAGAGGCCTGTCCAGAGCAAAGTTGTAGCAATTTGAGAAGAGATACTGGTACTGTTAAATGCGTCTCAACACATTATAGTTGCTTTGTGCTGTTTACACAGGTATGAATGCAGCCTGTTTGTGGTCTAGTGTCCCTCACAGTACATATGCAGTGTATAGCACAGTTATGTTATAGATTCTGCATTCTTTCCATGTACAGTCATTAAGAGGAAAAAATTTGTTGTTACTTTTCAGTTTCAGGAGGACCTGTCATTAAATGGATTTCAGTTGAAACCTCTGCCAATGCAAAATGAAGAAATTAAGAATTCTTTTTGCAGAGATGGTTAACACATCTAAGGGGAAAACTACAATCAGTTTTAATTTTTTACCCAGGCTCTTGCTAATCTACCTTTTTCTGTCTGCTCATATGAAATCATGTTTGATATGATACATGTTTGTTTATTAAGTACTGTGAACATTTTTCTGCTTGTCTTTGGTCTGTTCTGAAAACAGAACAAAAGAACCTATTTTCAGCATGTTCTGATTGTATCAAAATCAGGGACTAATGCAGGTAATTTGGGGTATTGTATATGCACATCAATGGTGTTACTCAAACTTCCGAGTTACCTCTCAGGAAGCATCTTCTGTGGTTTCTTCCTTGGTATCTGTTTTGCAGTAAACCCAGATGAAAGTGGACTGATTTGGTTTTGAGATAGATGTTCTGTGTTGCTATCTTGCTGTGAGGGGAGTTAAAAAAACAGGTAACTTGTTCAGACAGGCAAACCATTGAGATCTGTCCGGAAATCTTCTTTAGCAAAGCAGAATATTCTGGAAAGTGTGAATAGAAGTAATTTAAAAGTGTTAGTTTACAGAAAGATGATGTTTAATTTGTGGAGTCTTTGAAGGGGGTGAGAATAAATGGACTCACGAGACTTGATATGAGGCTGGCTGACTCCAGGGAGTCAAAGAAATGCCCAGAAAGGTACAGGAAATGAAAACCATCCACTACAGCCCCCTGCCAATGAACTCAGGAGGAGCAAGAGATGAAGAAGAAAGAAAGAACAAGTTTAGGGAGCATAGAAAATACGTGTGCTGTGAAAGTTGAAGCAATGGGCAGCAATGAAGTTGAAAGACAAGTTAAAAATGACCCCATGTGTAATATTTCAAGAAGAGATGTATCTGCAACACCAGAATCATTCAAAATACCCAAAAGTGATTGTGGCAATACTTGATACTTAAGACAACTTTCTATTTTTTACTATGTTTGTTAGCTGCCTTTTAAGAAGCATATTGCAAATATGACTTTTTTTTCAGGTACATATGTTGTTGTACTGTATTCTTAAAGAAAAACACCTTTCTGACTGCTGCTAGAGAGCAAATAAGGACTTCTGGAGCTCAAACTGGAGAGCTGAGCAGCAGAAGGTGCTGTGCACTGGATCGACGTTCTCTCATTTTGTCTCAATATCTTGGAGATAGTTAGATCCATTTGGGGAATGGAAGACTGGCTTTTCAAAAGACACAGAGAAATTAATTGAACACAAAGATATGTGAAGACAGTGGGAGCCCCATACTTAACTTTTTTTTTTCTAGATTCTGTATAAAAGGATGCTTTACTGGTTTCTGAATTTGACTTTCCAACTCCTCCTCAGAAGTAGTACAGCTTTCTGATGTTCCTGTACAAACCTAAATGGATGGTTAATACTGAAAGACTATGCTTAATGCTGAAATGTTTAGGAATGCAGGAGTGTCTCTTCTGGGGTGTAGAACGACTTGCATTAGGACTCTACTGTGTACATGGACACTCACTAAGCATTTAGAAGAGGGTGATGAGAGCCTGTGGGTAAGCTACAGCTGTGCTAGAAACCAATCTGTCCAGTTCAGTAAAATTGCCTCCACTCCCTGCTTCCAGGAACTATGTACCTTCTGTCTTTGGCTTAACAGAAAGTTTGTTTCCTTCCTTCATCTGTATAGTCATGGGCCAGAAAGTCCCATTTCTTCCCCCATCCCTGCATTGTCCTGATCTGCCTGCAGTTCCACTTGACACTCCATGCTTCTGCCTCCTGACTTAGGCAGTCAAGGGTAGCCAGAGAGAACATGCAAATGAAGGACTACATGGCAGCCTACGCTCTATGGTGCAATATGGTTCTTACAAGTATGGCAAGATAATCAGTGTCCCTTACTACTGGTTCCAGCATGCTTTGATGTTTCTACTCCTAGGTTAAATTTGATTCTCATGTTGAACTCTAGGAATAGAAGAAAAAGACATCTCCAAAGCTACATAGAATCATAAGTGGCATTTACTGGGGAGACTGGACGCAGGGGGAAAAGATCAACTGTTTGCCAGGTATCATTATGATTCTACTTTCCCTAATGGTGAATATGATGCGAGCCTCACCACTTTGCAGGAGTCCTCCTATAACAAAAAGCAGATTTTCAATCTTCAAAAGTATATTTTAAAACCATTTTTATCTGTGTTGTAAAGTTACTATTTCTAAGACAGTCACAACAGGCAGATCTCTTAAAACAGTCTCCTGGTTCCACCTCACGCTGACAATAAACTCTGAAATAAACCAAAAGAGAATTAAATTAATGCTGCGTATTTCCTTGCCATCCCTGAAGTGTTTTGTTTCTGTGTTTTTGTTTGTTTTTTTCCCTCAGTGCTTTTTAATCTTTGGAGTTGGAGTACCCAGGCAGTTACACTCACAGTGACTGAGGGCAAGAGGGCTTTTCTTTTTCTAGCTCATACTTTACAGAACTGAGTTTTTGGATTTGTGAGCATAAGGGAAGATTGAAGTACATTGTTTTCTCTGAGCTTTCATCCTTTTGTAAGAAATTATGAACATCTATGGTGCTTACAAAACTGTTACTTCCTGAAAATTTTCTAAAGCAATAGCATATAATGAAGCAATTTACATATACTGAGCCACTCATCAACAAGGTGAAAGAAAAGTCCATGATATTCATGAATATTTTGTCAAGCTGCATTTTTTCAACAATCATCACTAAATTAGAGTGGTTCCATTCGACACTTGAATACCAAATTTAATTTTGCTTTTGAATGAGGGTTGTTCATCTCACTTAAAACTCCTTAACAATGAAGTATTTATTTATTTATTTATTTATTCATTCAGAGAGTGTGCGAAGTTGAGAACTTAGGTCATTGAAGTTATCTGACATCCTGTGTGGATGTGGGGGTCAGTTAAGGATTTGAGCTATCATTGTGTAACAGGAAAACACTATCTATGTTCAGCTCATTGACAGGTAGGGGTTTCAGCTTTTCTTCAGCTGCTTTCATCAAACAGTGTACGAAAATTAATTTATTACTCTTTGGGGCCAAATGAGGAATGCCTCTGCTGTACTGAGGCTTGTAATAGTGATTTTACGCTTCTCAGAAGGACATACAGTAATGTTCTGAGAAGACAATGTGAACAAAGGAAAAAGCCAAAAAACTGAAAAAAATAAAATTGTTAAACTGAGGGTGCATTTCAAAAGCAAAATTTTGCTAAGACAAGGCAACTGGTCCATCCAAACTACGTACATTTCTTATGCGTGAAAACCTGCTACAGGTAAGATTATTAATTAGATGGTTTTCATTCACTTCTTCAAGTATTATTTTAAAAAGCTTATCAGTGTTGGTTTGTTCTTTATCTAATACATCTCACGAATTGTCACTGGCATGCAAAAATGATAGAATATCTTATTCAGAACAATGGGAGAATTATACATATAAAGTCAACAGAGGCTATTTGAAAAATCGTGGCAGTCAGGTGAAGTTCCTAATGACTGGCAAGAGGGAAATATAACTCCCATTTTCAAGAAGAGGAAAATGGAAGACCCAGAAAACTACAGTTTGCCCAAAGAAGTGGTAAATGCTCCATTCCTGGCACTATACAAGGCCAGATTGGACAGAGCCTTGTTCTAGTGTGAGGCATCCCTGCCCCATGGCAAGGGGGGTGAAACTGGATGATCTTGAGGTCCCTTCAAAACCTAACCATTCTGTGATTCTATGATTCTAAATACTGTTGTGGGGGGAAAATTACCTTCTCTCTTTCTTACACTTTATTTAAGTTTGATGCCTGAATTTGCTTATTCTGCTGGGTAGAGAAGACCCTGGACTTCATTTTTTTGCTGTTTGTGGTGGCAATACTTAACCCAGAAAGTGTCGGCTGTTTGTATCACAGCATATTTTTATTTGCACATGAATCTTTGAAGAAGAGTATTGTGAACAGAGTAAGGTATTAATAACAAGAGATAAACCATAATGCCAACTAATTAGGTAATTTTAATTGGTTTAAATAAATAGATGAGAGTCAAAAGGGGTGGGTTTTTTTTATGTATTGTCTATGCTTCCTGCTATTAACCAAGACAAAAAAAAAAAACAATAAAAAAAGCAACCCAAAAACCAAACAAAGTAAAAACCAAAAAACCATAAAACAGAGAAGTTAAAATGAAGAATTTACTGGGTGAAAAAAATACTCCAAAATTTTATTTAGATTTTCTTTTTTTTTTTTTTTTTTTTTTTTTCTGTGGAAAAAAGATTCCAAGGTCTTAACAGTTAAGATTTGGTGCATTTTTGCAATTTATCTAAGTACTTTTCCTGTCATTAATGAAGATTTGTTATCTCTGAAAATTTGATTGGCTTGTTTTGCTTTTCTATGTACTTTTGTCCTACCTCTGGGCATAGAAGATATTTATGATAGCTTTGTTTAACTTTTTGATCTGTTAAAATTGTAATGCTCCTGGAGTTTGTGAACAATGCAATAACAGTTTATACCATCAAGAAAGTACTATATCTATCGTAGTTTCTTTCAAGGGTAACGGCACTTTCTATTATCTTTGTCAAAGTACTACTGTGAATTATTTGAATGAATGTAGCCTTCTTTTTATTTTTTTTTTTTCCTGTTCATAAGCAGATCCAGAATTTTGTGGAAACAAACACTACTTGCAAGTATTTGTCAAACAGCAAACCCATTTTAAGTTATGGATTATTTACAGATTGCCTGAATTCTCTGTGATGTGACTGGTCACCTCACTGGTACTACTTTTTCTTTCCAGAATGGAAGTATCTTTTAAATCTTGTGGCTTATCAATAATGGGGAATGCAGAATATTCTGTTGCATATGCAAATATACTTGTTTGTGCATATGAAAACGGACTAGGGGAACAGTAATAGAAATAAAAAAACCAACACTACAGACAAACAAACAAATGTTGGATCAAACAGCTTTTCATATTCAAATAGATGTTTGCAAGAACATCTTCATCTTGGAATATCCATGGCCAGATGGATTATGGGTTCTAAGTGTTTATGGGTTCTAAGTGTTCCTGTTTACATTCCTCATTTTGTATAAGTCAAGATGTTGAATTGCATTAAACTGCTCTTGCAAGCCTTTCTATCTAGCTTATCAAATGAACCAGTTTAACCTCCTTATTTACCCCTTAGCTTCTCCAGTTATTTGTTAGATTTATCAGAAAGTTTGTGACTTCTAGCAGCTTTTGGAAACCCACAGATGTTTTAGATCTAAGTGGGTTTTTTTTGTACAGGATCAAACAGCTGTGCAAGCTGGGATGGAGAGCTGAGTGTGGGAAGAAGGCTGACATAGGAAGATGCCCGTCAACTATAAGGGTTGTGTTCCTTCTGTGCATTTCGAAGCATCAGTGGTGTGAACAATATATTGCCTTGTTAACAGCAAAATCTGAAATGAAATACGTATTCATAACTATTGCTGTCTTGCACAATTGCTCCTGGAACACTAGATAACAATGGCATGTGTCTAACTTGGATAACAAACTCTTCCCACATTTTCAGCTGCACTAAAAAGAAGCAGAAAATGATTTTTAAAGGGATTTTAACCTCATGGTTTTTTAAACCTAAACTTAAGCTCTATAGTCTCTTGCAGTCCTCTTAGTACTTTGTCTCCTGTACATTTTATCAGTCTAGCTGGAATCTGCATCAACCTAAGGGAATAAATGAGGGATAATTCTGACAAGAGTATGTTTATGACTAAATCTTGTAGAGCATAACTGAGATTTAGCCAATGTGGTTCTACATAAATTAAGAAAATAAAACATTTCTCAAAAATAAAAAGCCTTCTTATACGCTTTTTGAAAAGTCTTTCAGAAAAATATGTATGTCAGGTGTCTTAAATTACTCAGACCTGGACTATTAAAATGAATTCCATGGAGTTGAATATTGTGGTAAGAAGGCAAATGACATGATCAGTTAAAACGATAGATAACAAATTGTCTATCTGTGGCCACAATACATACAGGACCAAAGAAAAATGTGCCTGTTGTAAACTACCAATATGATGATCTGTATTGATTGACCATTGACAACAGAACACCACCAAGTACTTCCTCTAGTACAGGTGTTCTTCCACACTACATGAATTAATAACATTAAGATACCTAAATAGGTACACAGTTTTATGCTCGTATAGTTTTTCTGCTGAATAGGGACCAGAAAAAAAGCCATTACTTGTACTCCGAGGCTACAAAAGGCACATATTTTGTAAACTGGGAAAAACAGAACGACAGCTCAAACTACTTTACTGGATCTGGAGGTGGGGGTCACACAAATAGAGGCTACTACTAATTTGTGGGATAGTGTGAAGACCCAAGACAGGGTCAGCTGAATTAAGCCAGTCTGAAAAAATGTTTAGTGTAGTGTTAGCAGGGTCAGATTTATTCTACTTACAGCTCACACTGAGGAAATTTCATCACTGAGCATTATGAAGTAGGGAATGTTATACTCTCTCTGCCTGTGCTAAATATTCATGCTTCTTAGCTTACGTTAATGCTGTATACTGAAATCTCTAACCTGCCAGACAACAATTTATCCTCTACCTCTACAAGGGGTTTGCTAAAAATACTCAAAATCACATAACAGATAATGGATCAAGGGTGCCAGGATACTCAGTCCTTGCCACTTCTCCACGGAGGGTTCCGCTGTATGCTGCTCTTACTACTTCATGTGTAAATCCTCTCTGCTTTAAATTTGCATTGCTGAGATGGCAAGGCTGATTGTTCTGAGAATTTGGTGTCATTCTGCAAGATGTGCACTTAGAAACTCCTACATTCATTCCAGCAAGAGACTTGAATAATAATAAGTGATAAATTCATTCCCCACCTTGTTTTTTACTTGTAGGGCTTAAAGCCTTTACGCCAACTGTGCTAAGTGCCCTGCGTAAAAGCATGAAAGGGAACAACTTGTACCTTATAAGAAAAAAATCGATTCAACAGTCTAAGTAGGCATGACTAGGCAGTGGGGAGGGTTACTATTATGCCTGACTATTCTGTGGTACAAAGGGATTTTGTTAATTAGCCAAGGCTGTACCAGAAGTCTGTGGAAGAGGTGGGAACTGAACTTGGCTCATTTGAGACTTTGTCAGAGTACTGTAATTATAAGGTCATGTTTCCATGCGGGTGAACACCAAACATTTTATTAGAAATTTCTTCCTCCATTTTTTCCAAGGCAATTTCCCCTTCAATTCCCACATAGATCTCTCTTATTACAAAGTTCATTGGTCCTTTATTGGTCCTGTGTCTATTCTGAAGGTTTGGAAAGTTTTGTTTTGATTCACATGATTGTCTATTTATAGATTTCAGGATTATTTTAAAGCTCATTGCCATTTTGGGTCACTTTGATTGAAGAAATCCCTAGCATATAGGAAAGAGAGTACATCAGATTAATAAAATAGACAAGCAGAATATACTCTAGACAATATAGAAACTATTTTCCTACTTGCTATATCAGAAGGATGAAAGTTAAATTTGCCCAAATTCCTACATCATTTACAGCACACTAATTTACAGTTCCTGCATTTCAAACAATCAGAAATGGTATTTTATTTATCCTCTTTGGAGGCCTGACTGGTCAGTTGAAGGATTCCCACATATATGAGTACATTTGGATCTTTCCAGTAATAGGTCCCTCGCCTTTATATATAGAAACACTTTCCATCAGTGATGATGGTCACAGTGTTGCTTAGATGATTCAAAGATGGCATATTCTTTGCTTCCCAGAATCACTCGTCTCTTAGTAGGACAGTCCTGAAAAGTTTCTAATAGCTCTGTTTAGCATGTTCTTGCTTAAGAAACATAACAACTGATTGTTCTGAAAGAAGAACAGTGACAATCAGAAAGACAATACTGAAAGGGAAGAGCTGATTGTGAAATGTCTTGGACATTTTCCCCCTCCACCTCTGAGCAAATACATCAAAAGCCCTCTTGGGGTTCCTTAGAAAGGACAACTGCCAGAATGGATTGTGAGAGAATCAACTTAACTTACTGTGCTTCTGCTGAAATCCTGTCCAAGGCTCTTAATTTATTCACAGATAAACAAAATGCCGTTTATTGCCTCACATGCAGTTTTGACAGATGGTTCTTAGCATTCAACCCAGCTGTAAAGAGACAGAGATAAATGGATCTGTTCTTTTTAATTCACACACACACTTGTGACTTTCATCTCTACCTGAAAAGCTCCTTAGGCTGTCTGTTTCTTGTTCCATCTATTAAAAAGATCTTCTATTCAGGTATTCATTTTATTGTGCCTTTTAACAGAAGTCCCTCCCTCTGAAATATGCAATTTGCAGAGCATAAATCATATATATAATTAATCTCTAATTTAAAAGTAAAATAACCTTTAATCTTGAATGTTCAGAAGTTCTTGTATCAGTGGAAAGTCTTATTACAAAAAAAGTAAAAAAATACATATCCCCCTATATGCAAAAAGTGGTTGCTTAATTTCCCATTCCAAGAAGTAATGATTAGATAAGTTATGTGAAGTTAAACAGTGAAAGTAGAGAGCAGGATGGAAATGAAAAAATCTTTTTTAATATGGAACTTTTCCTATCCTAATAAACATCTTGATGGACTTCCTTGCTCAAGAGTGCATGTAATATGCAGTACAGCACCTGGGACAAGTTTTGTTATACTTGTATTTTGCAGAATTTCTTATGCCATAGGGAGCACTGTTTTCCTCAGTACCCTAAGCTGTTTCACATTACTGGAAACTATAGAGGGTGAAAAGAAAAGAAAATAAAAAGGCAGAGTAGCAGAAGAGATGCCCGCTACTTTGGCATTAACTTGTATCTTAGGATGCATAGAATCTAGAAGCTCAAAGTACCTGTTGTCAGTAAGAAGGAGGGCTCCAAAACCAGAAGACCAAATAGGGCACACAAGAACTTTGTAATAAATGTAATAATGTGCTTGAGACACATAAGAAAAGAAAGGAATCATTATCTCATCTCTGTTGAGTGCAAGGTCTTGCGGTGAGTTTGCTAGTACTCCTGTTTGCTCTATAATGTTTTAACTGTATGCTGTAAGGCTAGCCAGTGTTGAGTTTATGTCAAGATACCCTTGATTACTACCAGCATTAGTGAAAGTTTTATTCAGGCATACGGGACCTGAACATACCCCAGGTTTCAAACCAGAAATCATACTGACTGAGTAGAAGTTACATTGTTGCCTGTCTTGTTTCAGCTTTTTCTCTAACATGTTTTGTTGCTACCTTTGCTGAAGCTTGAAAGTATCTCTCTGTCTTCCTCAACTTCTGCAGTCATGCTTTGGCCAGTGGAATATGAAAACCTGGCTGTTTCTCAGACCTGGAGATGGTAGTGTATCTGAATCCAGTCCACTCATCTCTATTAATTTAGCTTAGTTCTGTTACAGAACTGATTTCAACCACCATCACCAGAGTGATGTGCAATTTTTCTCCTGTGCTTTTAGGAAGCTTGGTAATTCAATGCAAATTGAAGGGTTTTGTTCAGGATTTTGTAACACTGCTGAATATACTTGAATGGGATTTGCTGGCACTCTTTTGCCTCCACAAGCTGCTACCACTATAACAAAACATAGGACAAAACCCTTGTCTTAATAAATAGGGTAAATTTGCTGAGATCATTTGAGGTCAGTGGACCCACAGGATCTTATATGGAGAGGCAGGCTATGCTGCTTGGGATATTTCCTCCAGTCTCTGCTTCCTCAGAATATCTGATAGCAACCAGTATCAATCCTGCTTCTGGTGATGGTGATAAACAAGATATTTCACTGGTTCTATTTGCTGCCTTTGGCTAAGGTATAAAGCGGGAAAGAGGGAAAATTGATTGTTTGTGAATGACATAATTCTATGCAGTAAAAAATCTTTTCAGAATGTGTTTTACCCTTACTGCCCCCAAATGGTGTTTGGCCTGCATTTCTAAAAATTTCTGATGACATTATTTAATCATACGTTATCACTAGAATTTGTAATTCAGAAGAATTATTTTTGTCCTTTCAGGACAAGGTATTTGGTGGATTTTCCTACTTGCTGTGCCAGAATGCCAGTGTTAGTTAATAAAAAGCACAAATAAAAAAATTTAAGTCTTCACACTTAAAGTGGAGTGTGTTTTTTGTTTAAACTTGTCCAGAGCAAGTGAGAAGTTCAAAGGAAACAGCTCCCACAGGTGAAAATGAAACCTTTGAAATAATCACTGATTCTGTTAGTTTGGATGAATAAGAAATCTTACAGCCTCAGCTCCAGCTACCTTCATGTGCACTGCATTTGTCCCTGCAGGAAGCAGATGAGAAGAGTCAGAGGCAAACAGAATCTGACAGAGGAGGATGAAAAGGCCAATCTCAAAAGTTGCTGCTTGGTGTGAGGCTGCTTTAATGCTGCAGTCGGCTCAAGAAATGCCAGGTTCTTTGAGATGGAGAAGGCTTGATGTTAAAATTAAAAGATAAAAAGATGCAACCTTCTGTTTAAAATTCCATGCATGTTTTTGTGATTCTTTGTTCCATGTATCCTGTCTTCTAACCAGCCTGTGTACAAGACTAGAGAATTTGTATCTGCTCTGATGTAAATATAAAGCTCTGAAGTAAGTGATCATTCTTTACTTTGGTTAAACCTGTGGAAAAAACCCCACCAAAATATATCATACTGTAAACAGAGAGCACTTGAATGTACTCCATGATATTAGTGTTCAGAAAATAAGAACATCATCCTTGCAAATATCTTAACCGTAATCTTTATTTTCTGGAAATGTTGCAAAGCTTTTCCTCACAGGCTCTCTTTCTCTCTGTTCCACGTATTTGCCTATTACGTGAAGTCAGAGATCAAATGTATATTCCCTGCTCTGAAATCCTCTGCTGTGCTGAGATGCAAAATCAAACAGAAAAAATGTTTTGATATTCCATGAAATGGTCCAGTGCTGGCTGGAGTTATTTGGTGCCTTGCTGAAGAGTCTGTATTATTAATGAAGTATCTGAAAACCTTTCTGTGAAGGAGAGGAGGGTGACAGAAGAGATTCTGATTATACTTTCACCCTCTTTTTCTCAAGCCATTTGTGGGGATAACATTTCCTAAGGTTACACTGCATGAGAATTATATTTCAGCTAGGTAGAGAATGCAGTGAAATGTTTCACTTCTGTGTGTTGTGTATGTACCTCAAAGGAACATGTTAGTTCAAACACAGGGCCATACTGCTATGCAAATATATCTATACAACTTCCAGATTGTAGCTGGCTCCTATCCAACCACTTTGGAGTTTGTGCAGAATAAGTTTTTGTCTGCCTACAAACCATGGTGTAGGCACAACCATTCTCCTGGATTTCTGCTTGCTGTCTTTGGCTCAGAAAAATGCTTTCGAGCCCCCATGCAAGCTGTGAAAGGCAGTAGCTGAATGTACTGCAGTGACCTTTTCAAAGCTCTTCCACAGCTCAATCGATTTCGTAACACTTCTGGCTTCAGCTTCTGGGCTGTGAAGTAGGGACAGGATGCCAGCTAGTAAAAATTATAGGATATTGAAAAGGTTAAATCAGTCCAGTGTCTTCATAACCATCTTTAACAAACGTTGGTAGGCAAAAGAGTTCTGATTTCTTGTACTGCTGCTGTAGACAGCTGAAAAAAAGACTTCTAATGAATATGCATTATTGCAATAAGAACAGAAAATGGTACATACACTTAACCTTTTTTTTATTATAATTTGAAGACTGTACTCTTGTGGTCCTCCTGATGTGATATACCTAAGCTGGAAAGTAGCATTTGCATAGCTTTTGATCTTACAAATGTCTTCTACTTTTATGAGTTTGATATGATTTGATGCTTCAGTGGTTTTGACTTATAAATGGCAGTTGCAAATCTTTTTCATTCTTTTGGAGCTGAAGTCAAAACATAATTTAAGAAGAAATACTAAGTAGATGACATCTTTGTAAGTGGAATGAATTGGTCTATCTCTGTTGCGTAGAGAGCATTTTCCTATGGAGTGGATTACAATATTTTTTGAGGTAGTCCCTGGTATGTTCTTCCTTTGAACTAAGCTGTTTGGTGTTTTTTAAAGGGAAAAGCAAAACACCTTTAAGCCAAAAAAAAAAAAAAAAAAATGTAGTTTAGGTAGTGTGCTGGGTTCAGCTACAGCAGTCATTTTTTCTCCTTCTTAGTAGTTGGTGCAGTGCTGTGGTTTTGACTTTCGGCATCAGAACAACGCTGATAACGCCGATGTTTTTAGTTGTTGCTAAGTGATGTTTACTCTGACCAAGGACTTTCTCAGTCTCATGCTCTGGCAGGGAGGAGGGGAAGCCAGGAGGAAGCAGAGACAGGACACCTGACCCAAACTGGCCAAAGGGGTATTCCATACCACAGCACGTCATGCCCAGTATAGAAACTGGGGGGAGTTACCCGTAAGGCCCAGATCGTTGCTCGGGTTGGGCTGGGTATTAGTCGGCGGGTGGTGAGTGGTTGTGTCCTCTCCCCTTGTTATTCCTCTTATCATTATTATTGGTAGCAGTAGTGGTTTGTATTATACCTTAGTTACTGGAGTGCTGTTATCTCAACCCGTGGGAGTTACATTCCTTCGATTCTCCTCCCCATCCCTCCGGGAGTGGAGGGAGGAAGGAAGAGGGAGGGGAGTGATCGAGCAGCTGTGTGGTTCCAAGTTGCCGGCT
>NW_009911334.1:0-4448 GCF_000696875.1 Nestor notabilis | reverse complement strand
TTCTGAAGGTGGTCTCGAACCTGATCCTCTCTTACGGTGGGCCTAAGGTCTTCAGCAATCACACAACAGAAGGGTCCTCTGAGAGACCAGTCAAGGTGGACAGCTGGTTAATTTTCTCTGTCTCCAAGGCAGAGACACCAAAAGCCCATCGGTACCCTTTTGGGTCTTCGAAGTACCCTCTCCTGAGACAGCCTATGCCAAGGATGCATAGAGCCCCTGGACCAGTCACAATGGGGTGCTTTTGCCGCTTCCTCCCAGTCAGGCTGATTTCAGTCTCCAGTACAGTCAACTCTTGGGATCCTCCTGTCACTCCAGAAATATAAATGCATTCCACCCCTTGATCCCTTGATGGTATCAGGGTACACTGTGCACCGGTATCTACTAGAGCCTTATACTTCTGTGGGACTGATGTGCCAGGCCATCTGATCCACACACTCCAGTAAACCCGATTGTCCCTGTCCTCCACCTGTCTGGAGGCAGGGTCCCTCTAATAGTGATTATGAGATTGTCCACTTATGTCTTGTAGAAAGGGATTAGTATTCCTTATCGCAAGAGCTGGAGTAAAATCAGCTCTTCCACTCCATCTGGGAAACTGCTCACCAGAGACTGGAGCAGCAACTTTCAAGAGAGGATCATCCTTAACCGTTGTTCTCCTCTTCAGTTCATGCACCTGTTGCTCCAGAACTGAGGTAAGTTTTCTATCCTACTTTCTCATGTCTTCTCCATGATCCCGCAGGTAAAATCATGGGGTGGCCCGTGGCGTATACCTCCTGTATTTTCTCTCTCGACCAGTAGGGCGCCTTCTGTTGAGACATGGGTTGGTAGACATGAGGATCTGGATAGATTGGATAAATCGTCTCTCAATTGTTTTGAACTCCTGGGACAGTTTTTCCACAGCTGAAATGATAGAAGGGGTGAGATTGTCTTTGAACTCTCAGAGTTCAAAGTTCATCCACTGTTGGTGGTGTTATGTCATTCCAGGTCATTGATGCCAATGAGTGGGCATATGATGATGGTGCACTTGTGTAAGTTTCTGCCACATGGGTCATGTACATTCAACTTCATCTGGATTATGGATGCAACTGTGGTCCAGTTGGCTGAGCGACTCATAACATTGTCCTTGAAGGGAAACCTTTCCTCGACAGCTGCCAAGAGCTGTCTCCAAAGGCTGAGAGCTCGCTTCTCTTTTGTGATCACTTTGTCAATTCCTCCTTCCCTAGCAAGTGATCCCAGCTGTTTGGCTTCCCTACCTTCTAGTTTGTGACCGTCAGCCCCATTGTCCCAGCATTGGAGCAACCAGGTGATGATGTGCTCCCCTGGAAGATGGGTGAAATCTTTTCGCATATTCCGCGTCTCGGTTAAGGTCCAGGATTGAGAAGTCAAACCTGGACCTTCTTTATCTTCCTCTTCCTTTGATCCATGTAGTAGTAACTCTTGTTCAGATGCTGTCCCCTGTACTAAGTGCATTGAGACTTCATCTTTCTTCACTGCACAGGTTGCTCTTTGTGCCTCTTGTTTGCTTTTCCCCTTACCTACAGGGGCAACCGATATTGTCACAAACTGGCCATTTGTTTTAGCTGCAGTGTCTATCACTGTGGCTGGAGTGGCTGCAGTGGCTGCCACTAGGGTTGGAGTGGCTGCAGTGGCTGCCACTAGGGTTGGAGTGGCTGCAGTGGCTGCCACTAGGGTTGGAGTGGCTGCAGTGGCTGCCACTAGGGTTGGAGTGGCTGCAGTGTCTGTTGCTGGGGTTGGTGCAGCTGCTGTGGTTGGGGGTTGGGTAACATGAACAGCTGCATTGTCTGGTGCTGTCAGGGTTTGAGTAGCTGTTGTGCTTGTCACTGGGGTTGGTGTAGCTACTGTGCTTGGAATTGGAGTAGGTTCGTTGTGTGTTGTGGTCAGGGTTTAAGCAACTGCTGTGCTTGTCACTGGGGTTGGTGTAGCTGCTGTGCTTGAAGTTGGAGTAGCTGTGTTGTCTGTTGCTTTGCCATTAGATCCAGAGACATTTTTTTCCCTTTGAAGGTGCTATACAGTGTTGAGCAGGGTTCTGTAGGCACAGGGCAAGCCCCAGCACATTGCCATGATTTGTCCCTCTCTGGTATAACCAGGATAACAGCACACCTCATTTAAGTGTTTTACGAGTTTTTCCGGATTTTGCACTTGTTCAGTGGTGAAGTTCCAAAGCACTAGAGGGGCCCACTGGCCTAGATACTTACCCATACTATCCCACACACCCTGCCACTCATGACTGTCCAGTCTAGGGGAAAATCTTTTGGTGGTCCTCCTATATTGTTGTCTAACCCTAGACCAGATTTGAACCTGACACTGCTTAACTGTCAAGATCAGACAAAAAAGGGTGTTCCCAGGGTGGGATGGCTGTGGGTAAAACACAATCTGTGTGTGTACCAACATGCTGATCTCCAGCACAATCAGCAGGCAGGTCTCAAAGGTATTCAAAGGCCATCCAAAAACTTCAGAACTCTCAAATGCTGTTGTAAACAGCCTGGTGAAGGAGCAGGGGGTGTAAGGGAATGCCTCCTTTGTAGGTGGACCCCCCGAGGAGAAAAAAAAAAAAATGCAATTGCTAAAAAATTTCATTATATACCTCCCAAAGTGTAGAGATGATGACCACGCTGGGAACGCAAGCCAGACCAATTTCATGATTAATGAGCCTATCGTTTTACAAGTCATTACCATGAAGTACAGTGAAACAATAACCTTAGCCCAGGCCCTCCAGCCTATGAACACTGTAACAGCAAACACTGGCTGTAAGGAAGGTATGACATGCAGAAATTATGAGATCAAGCACAACAACACTGAGAGCCAATAAATCAGCATTGTGATGACTAACTATTAATCTAAAACAATGAATGCTTATCACAAACATGATTAGACACAATCTGGTCAGATCTGTCATTATCTCAACCCTTAGTGCCTCACGTTGGGTGTGACAAAAAACTGTCATGGTTTAAGGCCAGCCAGTAACTCGGAACCATGCAGCCGCTCGCTCACTCCTCCCCTTCTTCTCCCACTGCTCCCAGACAGATGGGGAGGAGAATCAAAAGAATTTAACTGCCACGCATTGAGGTAAGAGGAGTCCAGTAACTAAGGTATAATACAAAACCACTACTACTACCAACAACAACAACAACAATAATAATAATAATGAGAAGGGAAATAACAAGGGGAGAGGATACAATTGCTCACCAACCGCCAACAGATACCCAGCCCGACCCAAGCAGCGATCTGGGCCTTCTGGGTAACTCCCCCTGGTTTCTATACTGGGCATGACGTGCCATGGTATGGAATACCCCGTTGGACAGTTTGGGTCAGGTGTCCTATCTCTGCTTCCTCCCGGCTTCCCCTCCTCCCTGGCAGAGCATGAGACTGAGAAAGTCCTTGGTCGGAATAAACATTATTTAGCAAAAACTAGAAATATCGGTGTTATCAGCATTGTTCCCAGACTACCAGCATGGTCCCCAGACTGAAAGTCAAAAACACAGCACTGCACCAGCTACTAAGAAGGAGAAAAAATGACTGCTGTAGCTGAATCCAGGACATGTACGAAGGCGAGGCTCCTCAATAAGATTATGTGATACTTTCGCACCCAGGATGTCACAGCTGTTGCTCTGTGTGGTGCAGTTTACATCATCAAAGAGGTTAGGCAATCAAGAAAAACATTTCCAATTTGACCCAGCTCTGAGGCAAGCTCACTCAGTTCAGATCATTCCACAAACTACTGAAATCCTGTGTAGCACACCTGCAAGGAAAACAAAGCCTTCAGAAAGCTGTCGGTACCAACAGCGTGAACGAGGAACATACAGCAGCCTGAAAACTTAGGAAGAGACATACTGAACAACTGTAGCACCAACTCGTGAAGAAAAAACGCTGCTGTCTGCTGTAGATGACACCATGTTTTGAGCATTTCCAGGCTAAAGCTCTGCATATGAGATGCAGTAAGGCTGTCACCCCACACTATACTGTAACAGTGCTAAATGCCAATAAGTTCTAATGCTTTGCAGCTTCACGACAGAAGCTACTGCAGCTGCCTCACCGTGCAGAGCTATTTGAGAAGGCCATCTACTGTAAGAAACATAGAATCACAGAGTGGGTTATGTTGGAAGAGACCTCAAAGGTCATCCAGTCCCAGCCCCCCCCCACCCCCCTCCCACGGCCACGGACACCTTCCACTGGACAGGCTGCTCCAAGCCCCCGTGTCCAACCTGGCCTTGAACGCTGCCACGGACGGGGCACGGCTTTTGAGATAGGCACACACACCCCGGTCTAACTGCTTCCAGAAGCAGTCGACACGGCCACAAACACGGCCTGGAGCTGACACCGTCTCTGCCGCTTTCAACACACTCAGGAATGGCCCCAAACACGAAACAAACCCTTGACATACGCCCTACGGCGTGTAACAACCCCACAGCACCCTCACGGCGCTAGCCAGG
>NW_009911333.1:203968-228608 GCF_000696875.1 Nestor notabilis | reverse complement strand
GGTGGAGGCTTTAAACCCGCTCGGAAGTGCGGGGAGTTGTTCCTTGCAGTGCTGATGTGTTGAGCGACTGAGGAATCCTGCTATGTGCAGAGTATGACTTTACAATGTTAATTGACATCTGAAAATGGAAAGTGGTTGCTGTGCATTGCCTTGTACTATAAAATGGTGTTCTGTCAAACTGTATGTGTGTATATCAGTTACGAGACATTATTTGTATTTTAATTAAGTGGACTAAGACACTGCCTTTTTTTTTCTTTTTTCTTTTTTTTTTTTTTTTTTGCGTTCTGAGCATGTAACTGCTTGGTTTATTAAAAGCAGAATATTTCTTATAGTCTGCTACTGTGACAATCCAAAAAAATAAATTCTCCTTCAGTAAGGCCAGAAAGAATTTGTTGTGATCAGCGTATCTGTCTCAAGCTTCTTGTATTGATGCCTGTTTTAAGTTAGGAGGTAATCTTAGTATGATTGCCAACTGTATGTTAGGTTGTTCCAATGATAATGATTTCAACTTGGCCCTTGGTAAATTTGGTAAGTTGCACATCCTGGTGTTTGGTTAACCTCCCTGTTAAACTTTTTGTGCCTCCCTAGTTTGAGTTTGCCTAGCTTCAGTTTCCAGCTACTGGATTTTAACTTGAAATGCTTAATAGATGCTTAAGTGGTGATAAGTTTCCTGTACTTTCTTCTCTACAAAGTACCAGTTCTTTTTTAGAAGTTACCTATTTTGCCTCTAAGTGTGTTTTCTAATATATTTTGACATATGTCCACAGACCAAGTTTAGTACATTGGTAGGGCTTTAGCACTTAAAGTCTGCATTTGGCTGAGCCTTCAAAGTACATTCAGGTCTTTTTTTGAAGTTGTGTCTTCCTAGGGAAGTTTCCAAATCTGTAAACATTGTTTGTTTACAATTTTCATATATATGACTGTTTCAGTTCAGCACATGACTCATTTGCATGTGCCCTGCTCACGTAGTGATAAATACATCTTGTCACAGTTTCTTTTAGGTTTGCCATATCCACAGATTGTCTCACTTACTCTCTACTGATTAAAAAATAATGAAAAGGTGAGGAAATAAGACTGTTTTTTGGTTAAATATGACTATTATTGTCTGAATTTGTGTGTGCAGCAACAGGAATTTATATTACTAGTGCTGTTAATCCCTGGTCACATCCTGCTTAGATGTTTAATGTAGCTCTGGGAAAAGGTTAGATTTGTAGTATCATCCAGACACTGACTTGTTGCATGTTATACCGGAGACTCAAATTTCAACACCTTTTTTCCAGCAGATACTGCTTTAAAATACATGTTTGATAATATATAGCACCAACTGTTCCTATTCTCCTATTGAGAAATTATTGAATTTAGAGGTTATTGATTAGAACTCTTCAAGTTGAATTAAGTTTTTGCTCTGAAGAGCAAAATGGTTCTGGCATCTATGTGGCAATTTTCATTCCAGCTTCACTTCTGCTTCTGTTTTCCGACCTCTGTACAGCCATGTCTTGTTGGGGCTCTGAAGGCCATTTTTCTCCAGTGTGGTGACCTAGTTGAACAGCTGTGGTTTTGGCATGCTCTTGCATATGTGCATTATGAGTTTTTCAGACAACAGCATATTCTTTCTCCTTTCGCTCTGGTTGTGTAGCTGTAGGATGCCAGAAAGGAAAGTTCCTGTTCATTTGCTGTCTGTATGTCTCTGAATATGCAGCTGGATGGTGAGCTGTGAGTAGTCCTAAGACCTTTGGAAATAGAGGATTGCAAATACGTCTTGCTTCTTCAACTTTCCATCTTCCAACTCCAAAGCCTGCTGGAAAATCTGAATTAAAAAATGTAAAAATACTTAAGCAGCAACTGATTAGGATGCTGGGCTGAATTCTGACATTTAGTGAATTGGGAATTAATGTCAAAACGGCAATCTGTATCAAGAAACTAATAACTGCTTTAGTTTTGTGGACACTCAAGCTTACCAAGGTCAGTTGGCTTTTCTTGATTATTCTGCAAGGTCTAATTCTTATACCCTGATACGTGCCTCTTGTTCTTGAAAGACCAAGTTGTGACAGGGGGAGATGACTTTTCTTCAGGCGGCTATGTCATTAGACATCCCTGTTGGAAAGTAGTCTCACTTTAGATATCCTCAATATTACAAGGTCACTGTTAGGTGTTCTTACTCAGCCACATTTCCTTGGTGAACTACATGTAGTTCTAAAAATACAAGTTTTGCACCTTTGACTAAATGCTGTGCTAGGAAAGGGAGTCTTTTGTGCCAAACAAAATGTCATGAGTTGGGTGCTGTCAGTGGAGTTCAACAAATATTGTCTGTCCTTTTCAAGATAGTCCTTTTCTTGCTTCAGCTGTTAATGCCGTAAGTGATGCTTTGTCTGCCGTTTGTCTGTTGTTTCTAATCAGAGATTGCCGTAGGCATTTACAATGTGTAAATCTTTTCATCCAGCTTCTGTAAGAAAAGCAAAATTTTTCAGATGAAACATTCGGTTTTCTCCCCAAGCCTTACTGATTAACTGGATGATTCTGATATTGCTGTTAGTATTCCTGCCTTGTTCTGTCTGCTGTTGGTTTGGGTTTTTTTTATTTCCCCCCTCTTAAATTTCATTTAAAAGGCCCCAAACTTGCTTTCAAACACTGTTCTGATCCCACATTTGCATATTGCCTATTCTTTAAATGAAGATTATGGCCTGCGCTTTAAGCTCTAGGTTTAACTTTTTAAATTTTGTGCTTCTAAAACACATACATATTAAGCCCTTTTGGTTCACATTTATTACATACATGTAACAGAGCACATTAAGGTTTCAGTAGTGTTCTTAGAGGTGTTAGCAGGTTAGCTCAAGCATCCAGCATTGTTGTTGGTTTCCTTGTAAACCTGTTTCAGGACAGATGGGGCCAGCATGTACACGTGCCTTCAGCTCAGCCAAGTTACCTGTCTTTGCTTTCTTGCATAGCTTGAATACCCTATTTTTATGCTAACCTTCCCTCAACCTAATGCTGTCATGGAGTTGTTGAACTGCTGAAAAAGCAATTTGAAAAATGCTAATCTTTGATAGTTCCGTTTTCTTTATGTTCTTGAACATTTTTTGTTGTCATTGGCAAACTTCATCATGGTAAAAATTGCTTTCTAATTAATAAGGAAATATAAGAATTGAATGAACTCCTTAAGCTGTAAGAGTAAAGGCTTAAAATTAAAAGCCCTGTAGCTAAAAGGAAAAAAGAAAACAAACAGACAACAAACTCTTTAGGTGTTTTATTTTGGGGAATGGGGTATGTAACATGTAAGGTTTGTACCGTGTTAACTGTTAAGAGTTTTGTCAGTCACTTGAAAAAAGATGTAGGCAATAAGTCTGTATCCAGTTACTCATGAGTGCTTTAAGCTTCACTACAATAGATGGGGAGAATCTTAACTCCATTCTTGAATTCATGCACTTAAGAAGTGCTATCATTTTTTTTCAAATGACCCACAAAAGAGCATAGCCAAAGGCCTTTTCTTGGTATCCTATTGAGTGGAGCATAACATTTTATGGTGTGTTGTCGGTTTAAAGCTTAGGTAACAGATGCAGCAGTACTGCAGGGATAAATGGACCTTTTTTATCCCATCATTAATGTAATGGAATTGATTTGAAAAATACCTGCACCTTAACTAATTTACTAACATGCCATTGAGTAATTCTCATAAAAGCTAGTTACTGTTTTCAACCCTGTATCATTTTATTATTTTAAGACAGATAGTGAGAAAAGGAGATAATGGCAATTTTCTCTAAATGTCATAAAACGCGTATCTCTGGAATAGCTGTTGTTGATTTAAATGCTAAAAAAAAATATGACTTTTTAGTGCTAACATTTGGCTCTGAATTCCGCCCTCCTCCCCTTTTGGTGTGAATTCCTTCGTTGTTTGTTCTTGCCATTTCTCAAGGTGGAAGAAAAACCTCTGCTGATATTGGGATATAAATCCACAGACTTTGGGAATTCTGTGTTGTGTAGCTCTTCCTGGAACAAAGTGCCTTTAGCACTTCTAAAACCTGAATGCACAGATGTGGAGGTATTAGTGTGCTTCTTACCTGGGTCTTCTGTGGCCAATGCCATCGCTCTTCAAGATGGGCAAACTGTTGTTCATATCATGGCTTCCCCCCAGGCTGCAGGCTGTTCTGCGTGGGGTTACACTCTGTCCCCCTAAAAGAAAGAAAGCTCTTGTGCAGGAAATGCTGTACCATATAGAGCGTCCTTTAGGGTTCGTTTCTGAATTTTACTACTTAAAATGAGGGGAGCATATTTGAGCATTCGAATTTTGCTGTTTAACTACAATGTGGTGTACATGGAATAAATTTATCTGAAAGCTCTCTTTAGTCTGTTTTCTCCAGAACTTCATCCCACACACAAATTAATGCTTATGAGTAGATGCCTTTTCACAGGCGTGAAAACATGTCTCCAAGTGTTCAATGTTGTGTTCAATGGTAAATCCCAGTATAGTTTGCAAATCAAAATGGAAAGAGCAGTGTTAACTTTTTCTGGTATATTGCCAGTAAGGGTTCTGCATCAGCATTTCATGGTCCAACATTTTCAACATATTTTTCTTCTTTTTCTCTTCCCCTCCCCCCCTTCTTTTTCCCTTCCCCTATGTGTGAAATTTCAGCAGATTGTTATGCAAAACAGTTTTGTGTCTCAGTGTGACTGGGGAGACAGCTGTTCAGCCTAATGAGGAGTGCTAGCACTACAGTATTTCTGTTGATTGAGACCCACAGAGGGAGCAGGATGTTCGAGGCCAAGCAGCGGTGTGTGGTGAGGAAGTGCCACACTGTCAGCTGGAAGTACACGCTCGGCTGCCCCCTATGACAAGATAAATGAGTTTTGCTGGGGTTTGGCGGAGGCTGAAGCTTTCCTGGAGAATAGTTGTAGCTCACCAAACTCCCTGTGGGACCCACGGTTTGAAGTGTCATAAGACTGCTTCCTTTTTGCCAGGTTTTTTTTTTAGATGTCCTACAATACCTGTCATCGTTTTGAGTTATTAAAAGCCTAATGTCTTCTAGCATTCTATTAACACAGGGGCTGATGATCTTTTGTTGATGCTTTTTACTAATTTAGCCAACGGGATGTTAACCACAGTTTTACCTGGCAACAAACTGAAGACTAGTAAAAAAACCCTCCAGAAATTAAAACTAGCTTTGTGAAAATACAGGAACAAGTCTTAGTCTGTGTGATATGGGTGGGGTTAGGGAGGCAATACTTTTGAAAGGTTATTTATATATACTGGCTGCTCTGCTAACTTCTTCTTTTCACATAGACTTTCCTTTCTTCTCACCTTCCCCCTTTAGTGGGGCTGAAATCCTCTTTTAGTTAAAAACAAACAGAAACCCAAACCAAAACAAAAAAATGAGATAAGATGCCCCAGTTTGGAATAGCAGAGGAGGCAAATCATGATCTGTAGTATGTAAGAGAATCTATGAACACAGCACTTGCTCATGTCTTAAGTCAGTGTTGTACATGTTCTTGAATTCAAATGTATGTGTTTTTTTTTAAATGTGAGCTCAAAATGTTCCACTTAAAAACCCCACAAAACCCCAGAAAAACCTGCCTGGTCTTTACTCACATGACAATCAGGTGCTGATAAACCCTCCTCAGAGTTGTCATGTTTATGAGACCAATACTGCTTTCGATCTCTCTAGCCTTGGTATTAAGTTACTTAAAACTTCTAGTCTTGCAATCTTATTTTGAAAATGAGGTATCTGAGAATTGAATCGAGTCTTATGTACAGGTTGTCTTAGAAGACTAATGTTTAATTTTTTTAAAGCATAATATCTGGGACTGTTAGGCAATGTATCTATATACTGTTTGCTTTGAAACTGTGACCAAAATTCTTGATCTTAAACAGTGGGTTCAGTAAAAAGTCCTTTTCTATCTAGCCTTTGAATTAAAATAGAAAGGGCTGGTTTTGTAGTCATGTGTGCTTGCAAATAGTGCATCTCCCAGCCTGCAGTGCCTTACAGTGCTGAACAGGGTAGGCAGAGGACTAAGACTGCTGAACACCTTTAAAAATGTCACTGAGAAAAGCCCGACAGCCCTCCCTTTGCTTTTCTATCACTTTCCCACTCACCAGAGAGAGCTACAGCAGAACTTCACTACATTTTTCTTTTTTTGCAAACTTTTTCTTAGTGTACCCAGTAATACTTGAACGAATAGTTAAGCTGAAAACAGTGCAGGAAAGGATTTTGTTGTCTTCTGAGAGTCTTTCTGATTTTACGGGACAAGTAGGGGTCGAGCTAATCTAGAGCTGGCATTCTGTTTGCATGGCGATAGTTTTGAATGTTTTTGTTTGAAAAATGATAAATCTAAGAATGAGATAACTTTATGTGGTCAAAGAAATATAACTCTGTTTGACAGTGATAGGTGATAAAGGAGAACCAATATGAGATCAAAGAAGCTGGAAAGCTGTTTAAAGTTGTGAAAAAAAACCACATTTGAAATTGGAGGGTTATTTTAAGACAGTTTCATAATGTCTTCCAACTATAATTGGAATAAAATGTATGATGGAAAACATCAGATTTTGTCTGTTAATAGCAGAATATTGAAAGACACTGTGTATTCACTCACCTGATTTGTATTCGTTATGCCGTTGTGCACAAGAAAGTCCCCTAATGTGTGTGCAAAGAATGGAGATTTAATAGTGAATTTTAGATTTATAAACATTGTTTCAAATGTGTAACAGCAGTACAGAGTTCAGTGAAAGACTGAATGTTTTACTGAGGTATTTTGCAGCTTGTATAAAGAACTGGTGACGCAGGAAACGCAGATGGTGGTGAGCGTAATAAAGGTCAGGCTGGTGGAGAAAAGTTCAGTGCTGAGAACATACCAACTCTATCCTGCAGTAACTTGACTACAGGAATGAGTTTTCTTCCCAAATGCGAAGGTGCCTGATGAAGGAAACTCATCAGTTGTAGCTTTCATGTATGTTCTAACTCTTTGACTTTTAGTTCATAAAGCCCAGAAGATTAGGTGAAGACCTGCTGGTTCTTATTGTAATAATCTCCCTGGTAGCTCAGGTGCACTCTAATAATGCATTAGGAAACTTGGTATCAAGAATAAAGTAGGCCTTCATCTTAATTAAAACTTAATTTGGTGTCAGTATAAATTAAGAGGCTTGCATACCCTGCTCCATTGTGACCTGGCTAGTGCTAATCTTAATCAGTAGCTTGAATAGGACATGAATTCAAATTGCTACAGAACAACTGAAGTGACAGTAGCAACTGACAGCTTGAATTAAAATTACTAAATTCTAAGAAATTGACGTGCATGACCCAAGTTACAAGATAGGTCATTAAATCAAATCTCTAGAGACAGAGTTGAGAAGCTTTCCCTAATGATTTTAGAGAGAGACAAAAACACCTAGTTAGTACATTGTGTGAGCAGAAAGTAACTGGTTTTGAGTTGGGAATTCATGCAGTATTAAAATGAAAGCAATTGTGCAAAAACATTAATTGGTTAATGTGAAATAAAGGTAAAAGCTCATCATCATGAGAACTGTTCATCTGAGCTCAGCAGTATACTGTTCTCTGAAAGTATCAAATACAGAGATGATAAAATTCTAAACCAAAATTCTTTATATAATCTCTCTGAAGAGATCATATAAAGTAATATGTTGCATTTCCAATTGCTAGAAATATTCATGGGAGTCTTTCTCTGGCTGCCCTTGTGTGTTTATGGATGTAATGGTTAGATTTGGAAGAACTGTCTGGTCAAGCTTTTTACTACTGCTGCTTGCCATTATTTTTATTTTTTTTTTTTTTAATCTGACTCTCAAACTTTAGCTACCTGTACAAAGGGAATAGAAATCACAATTAGAAATTATGAGGTTCCTGTAGCTGCTGCTACTGGAGTTACACTGGAAGCTCTACGTGTGTATTGTAGCGTGTTGAGGCATGTGTAGCCTTAGCTTTAGCTATATCTCAGGTATTTTGGGTCTCCTTAGTGTCTGTGCTATGAATTACAGATGTCTGAGGTTCTAGAGAAGTCTTTGGATGGAAACTAGAGAACTTGACTACTGGTCTCAAAACACTTGAAAGGAAGAATTATAGTGTATGCTACTAATTCAGTTTTGGGTGTCTGATAAGTCTACTGGACATTAATACAGAACTTCAAAAGTGAATTCAGATTTCAAGACTGGGCATGATGAGCTCATATTGGAATCGGTGGAATATGAGAGATGCCTCTAGAGTGACTTGCCATTAGTGGGGCTTTACTTCTTAGCACTTGGGCCAGTCAAGCCCAGTACACCTTTAGTGACAGAGCTTTTTGTAAGAATATTTTTTTTTTTTTAAATTCTAAAATATCCACTTGGAGTTTTAATATTTCAGGTTACTTTGGTTAAAAACAAACAAAAAGGCAAGTAACATTTTAAAAGAAACATGGGAACAGAAAATAGAACTTTAAATCAGATACTAGTTTAGAGCTTAACATCTTTCTTTTTACTTCTGATTGTTTAGCACTGTGACATCTGCAGTTTTCACTGTGGGAGACAATGTTGTTTCTGGTAGTGATGACCGTACTGTAAAAGTTTGGGATTTGAAAAACATGAGGTCTCCTATTGCAACGATCCGTACAGATTCTGCAGTCAACAGGTAAGCAGATCTCTGAGTTACTGTTGTTCTTAATTCACATTTTCTTAATTAATTCTTAATTTCTTTCACGTGTGGGATTAGTTCAAAGCTGCACTGGGGAGGTTTAGGCTGGACTTCAGAAGGCATTTCTTTACTGCAAGGATGGTCAGATGCTGGAACAGGCTTCCTAGAGAGGTGGTTGATGCCCCAAGCCTGTCTGTTTAAGAGGCATTTGGACAATGCCCTTAATAACATGCTTTAGCTTTTAGTCAGCCTTGAATTGGTCAGGCAGTTGAACTTTATGATCACAGAATGGTTAGGGTTGGAAGGGACCTTAAAGATCACCTAGCTCCAACCCCCCTGTCATGGACAGAGACACTGTTGTTGTAGGTCACTTCCAACTGAAATGGGGTATTCTGTCAATTCATTGAGTATGCATTTAATTTTAGTCGCTAAAACTAAAGTTGGGATTTGTGAGATTTTGAAAAGGTCTGAAGTGGTTTTATAAAATGCAGGTGTAGTCAACATTAATTTTCAGTAAATACATCGTATTGCTTTTCTGAGGTTTTCTTTATGTGGGATGCAGCTATTAAGGCTCTTTGAGCATTTCGTACAATAGAAAACACCTTGATGGTTTAATATTTTTTATCTTCTTTTCACTTGTGAATTCTAATCAGGAAAAAAATCAGCTGTATCACTTCCCGTGAGCTTAAACTTGTCCTGTCAAGTTCTATTCTTGTTGTTTTGTACATCACCTACTTTTGTCTCTTCTGTGCAGGATTAATGTATGTGTTGGCCAAAGAATCATCGCCCTTCCACATGACAACCGACAGGTTAGATTATTCGACATGTCAGGAGTGCGATTAGCACGCCTCCCTCGCAGTAATAGACAGGTAACTGAATATCTGTAGCCTTAAAGTATGTCTGCTCTTCTTTCATACAAGGTTAAAAGTAGGCTTTTGTCTCTCTAGCTTGAAAGCTGAAGAAGTGCTGAAAGATGCTTGTCTATACGAAGGGGCTGTTGTTAGTTATTGAAAATGACCAACAAGCAAATAAGTAACACTTAGAATTTTTTAATCGGAATTGGAAATGGTATTTCAAGTGGATGCCATAATCATTTCTCTCCTTACTAAAGTGAAACTGTCTGCTTTCTTTATGAAATGGAGAAAATGTGTAAGAGCATTTCAGATGCATTTTAGTGTCTTGATGGTGAATCGTGTCAGAAAAGTGACTCACTATGAGGTTTAATGGTGGTGGTTTGTTTTATTTCTTTCAATAACACAGTGTTTAATTTGTTAAATGAAGAAACATGAAAAAAGTGGGGATCAGTTTTGTGAACTCACGTTGTATGATTTTCTGATTGTGTTTTTTTTTCCTTCCCTGCTTATGCATGTGCATTCTTGATATTTGTTACCATGTACTAAACCATCCTCGCTGCAGCCATCAAGTTTTGTGCATTTGTGGTGCTATTTGGCATGGCAAGCATCACGAATGGAGCAAATTAGACTAAGTGAAATTAATTGGATTGTGCCACTTCAATAGGCTTTTTTGGGGTGGATTCAGCAGCTCTTGACAGAATTTAGGAAGGGGTTTTAAAGCTTAGCCTTTTTTAGTCTTTTTTCTAGTTTAGTTATTTTTAGTCTATTGGTTAGTCTTGATTTTTCTTTTTTTTCTTTTTTCTTTTTTTCCTTTAATATTTCTATTCAGGCTGTGTCCTGGGTTCAGCTACAGCAGTCATTTTTTCTCCTTCTTAGTAGCTGGTGCAGTGCTGTGTTTTTGACTGAAATCATGGCACATTTTTGGGTGTAACTTAAATGTTGGTCAGAATCCTTCTTGGGGCATTTTTGTTACCGTTGGACTTGAACAATAGATGAGGCATTGCTTTTCCTCAATACGACACTTTTCCTGCAGTGGTATTAATCTTTCTGAATTATGAACATGATGGACACTTAATCTTGCAGGTTTATAACAACGTAGCTGCCAGCAAGTAGCTCCGTATTTTAATATTGCTTTGAAAATTGCTAAAATCAAAATCCAATTTGCTTTTGTAAGTAAAACGTAATGAGATGCCAAACACACCTTGGAAACGCCGAAGTTTTGATGCACTGGTTCATATGCTTTTGTCATTATGGATCCGGTGCTGATATTAAGGAGTCTTATCCTTATAAAGGTGAAAGTAACAATGACCTTTGGGATTCTCAAGTACTGTTTGTGAAAACTAGCACGAGCATTAGCAAGTTTGCATTTTGAGTTGCGGTGATTTGATGACATGGAAGCTTTCGAGATACATCTTAAGTAATACTGCTATCTCCTGAACTGTCGCAGGGCCACAGAAGAATGGTGTGCTGCTCAGCATGGAGTGAGGACCATCCAATATGTAACCTCTTCACGTGTGGATTTGATCGTCAGGCTATTGGTTGGAACATCAACATCCCTGCTTTGTTACAAGAAAAATGAAATGCTGGAAGAATTTCTGTGTTTTATGTCGCCATGGACTTCTACACTTCTGCAGACTCTTCTGAACACTGGTCTGCTGTCGCTGTAAAAGCTCTTCCTTAAGTGGAGACTTTAGCGGATGTTACCATATTGTGCACAGTTTGCATGAATTGTACAGAAAATGTGATGGGTTTTGTTTTGGTTTTTTTAAATTAGTTTGTCTCGTGTATGAACTTTTATATTTTGGCATCCACTGGTCAAGATGTTCACTGTTGCATAGAGCACATAAATGTTCATAAGTTATTTAGCATTTAATAGATACACAGTAGGGCATTACATTTGTGACATAAATGTGAAACCTATGTAATTAATCTAGAGAGTGTATAGCAGTCTGTTATGTTTTTCCATGACTACATATCTGCCTTGTGTTAAAAAGAATCTGCAGGGCTAAAACCTTGAAATGAAGTGTGAATTTCACTAGTTGTATGATTGTAAACATTTTCCTGTTTGCATCTGATTTGGAATACTTTTTTTAGTGCTGCAGTATAGTGCAACTTCAACTCCATTTTTATTTCTGTTACTGGAGAAATAGTAGGTTTGAGAAGGAAAATGCAAGCAGCTTGTTGTGAGTATAGACTGCCAGGTTTATTTGGAATGCTTTTTGTACTTTTGAAAAAGAAAAATATTCTTTCTGCCCTTCTTGTATGAAATGATTCTAAAATCTCATGGCATTTCATACTAGCAAAAATCCAGAATGTTACGATTCTAATCACTGAAATCTTGTCAAGCAAATTTTGAAGCACTTTAGTTTATAGCTATTGTTATAAACCATTTATGAAAGTTTGACTTTACCAGTGAATGTGAGCTGACCTTTGTAAGAAGGATTGCTTCTTTTTGGTGATCTGCCCAGAAAGGAAATAGGTTTTTTGGGAGTTGTTTTTTATTTTTCCTTGTTTATATACTTACAGTGAGCATACTTTTAATTGTGTTCACTTCCCATGTTTTTATTTTGAGCCAGCAATACAAAGTAAGTGAGTACTACCTCAAAAGTGAATGTTGGTCAAGATGTGTTGGATCTCTCTGTAGTCTAGAAAAAAGCACTTTTGGTCTCTGGCTGAAGTACTATCTGACACAAAAGACAATCATACTAAATGTGATCCTTAAGATAACTAACACTTAAAGCTAATGGAGCAATACGATAAGTAAACATCATCTGTTACCTTTCTGTTCTCAGCCCTGGTGAGGGCTGCTGCAGCCTCTATTCTGTTCTAAGAGGGGGTAATTAACACAGGTCTCCCTTCTTTCTCCCAAAGGATCTTACTCTGGTTTTGCTCCTCACTGTGCTTAGCTTTTTTTTGCACTGGCAGTGGGGTATTACACTGCAGCTGCTGATTATAGAAGTAAATGCAGGTGGCAACTAATGTCTTTGAAAGAACAAAAAGACTGCTTACAGACACTTCTTTTTAGCTAAAGGGAGATACTGCCCCTAACTGTCTGACATATCACAGTGTAAGATGAAGTGTGTGGGTAAGCCAAGGGTGCACGCTTACAGGGGAATCATGGAGTTGATGGTGAGTTGGCATAAATTAAGTATTAGGAACTTTTATCTCATCACTATGCTTTCATGAAACTATAGCTGTGCTCGTGTCCTCTACAGTTATTGTTTATAATGACAGTAAGACGGATGAGTTAACTGGTTCTACTGTTAACTATCAGTAGTGGCATTGGAGTGCAATGGGATGGTATGATCAATGCGTCATTTGGGTATGGTAGGGAAACTGGGGTCCTAGACATAGTTTTGGAGCATAACCTTAAGGAAACTCAAGGTATTTAATGGAGAATGTATGTAGTATCTCTGCAGTACAAGTCACGGTAGTAGCTCTGTCCCTTGTTTTCTGTTTGGGTTTTTTTTTTCCTTTTTTTCTTTAAGATGCAAGATATATACAGATTTGTACTGAAGTAATCTTAAAATACCAAACCAGTGAGGTTGGGGAAAGCAGCTGCAGAGTTTTAAGTCTTCTGATAACAAGGGTTAAAGGATGGTATAAAAGTTTATTTTCACCTTTTTTTCATTTTCTCCCCTGGGTTTTTAACTCTTGGGAAAAGCCATTTGATGTTGGGTTGATGGTTTTATGCTTGAAGAAGAAAAGACTCACTTTCAGTTGGTAACAGAGAGAACTTTACACAGGTTGATGCTGTTTAAAAGAGAGAAACTAATACCTCTCCAGCCAGCAGAAGCTGTTTCTCCAGCATGGCCTGCATGTAATATCTTGAGCAATGACTATATCCTTTTATTATGGGGAGAAGGTCACTGGGTTTGATCCTGCTAAACTAAAGTGTCTGTTTAAGCTTCTCTAACACATATGTATTACAGGACCACTAGACTCTATGCAGTTCAATCATCATTGCTGCAAACTTTTTATATCATCACCAGAGGGACCATCCTCTGGCACCAGGAATGGGATGATTACATGCTTTCACTTTGCAAAAATCAACCAAAAAAGGTGCTAGAGCCATGCTCTTAGAAGCAGGCTAATACTTAAATCAGCTGAACACTCAACTATCACTTAGCTTAATTTTACATACTGAACCGAAAGTGAAGCCAAGGCTGCTGTTCCCCTAGAAGCAAATCACACATGAGCAGTGGTGGTGAATAATACTACACTGACTAAATTATGTGGAAAACATTTCATGGCTTTGAATGTTCTAAAGAGTGATCTTTAGCACCGAACAATGTCCAGCATTTCATAAAATGGAGGAGAGTTGCAGTTACAGTTTCAGTGTTGTGCAGAATTTCACAGAGAACTCATCACTGGACATAATCAAGCTTTTATGTCTTTCAAGCAACGCATGTCAGTTGTCACAAAGTTTTGTGTATACAGTCAGAAAAATCTGGAATGAAACATCTTATTCGTTGCCTAAATCTGTGAAAACTACATTTTTGGAAAAAAGAATTTATAAGTTATGTGGAACCTCTTTTTATTTTTCTGCCAATTTTGTTTTAGATGTAAAATGTTTTTCATTATGATTCAGAATGCATTAAAACATTCAACAATTTTTTTTTCTTGCAAGTTGTTCTTCTCTCTTGCATTAAGGTTGCTGTTAATTTTGGTATTTCACTTTGTTGGTGGTAGCCAAAGGATCTTCCTATCCACTATCTATTCTTTTCTACTCAAAAAGTTAATTTCTGAGGCATTGGTGGGCATGGTTCTTCTGGTGGAAGGTCAAGTCTGTCCCCCGTGGTAGGACTTCTTGGTAGTGCGGATGGTTGTGTTGCCTGTTAAGTATATAGAATGAAAAGGTGCTCAGACATGCATTTATACAGTCTTCTCTTGTTTTGTATGGAAAAATACATTTTGTTACGCAAATTAAGCGGAAGTGTCCATGTGACTTTTCACAGTGCTCTGTAAATGGCTATTTTACATGAAACCTAAACCAGTTCTCACATGTTTAGAATACAGCAGCAGTACTGCAAAACTTCTCTGGTGAGGGAACCCCACCATCAATCTTTCTGTAGCTTTAAAGGTTGTTTGCTTGTTGCACCCGTATTATTCAGAACAAAGCTTTGCAATGTTGAAATGAATCTCTAAAAGCTCGGTGTTATAGTGAGCTCTGCCAGCTGGGTTTTGGGGTGCTGCCTAGCCATTACCTGAGTGTAGAATATTGCTTTGTGCACACCATGTTTTCCTTCAGTGTACTTTAGGATCCCTTTTTGCCACATTTTGAATTCTCAAGAGCTAGTGCTCTGGAGAACTATTATTAATCGGTGTCACTGGTGATAGGGACTGGAAATAAAGACCAAAGTTACAGGGTGGCACAACTGATATGAGGGCTGGACTGAGACAGAACACCAAATTCTGGGTTTTAGTTGGTTTTAAGGGATTTAAATCAAGCCAGGGTTTATCGCAACTGATTCAGACTTTTGATGCTTGTAACCTCTTTAAACCTTCTAATGGCCTAAGTTACACACACTTTAGAAGGGGCATTTCTGGTTGTGTTCTGGGAAGATGAGTATGTGTTGAAGCCTAGATTGTTAGTACTACTACTTTAAAACCTGTGAATAAATGGCATGCACAAAGAAGTTGTTTCAGTAGGATGCCTCTGTTCTGCAGCTGATCTTCAGGTTAGGAGAACTATTCTTGTCATGCATCACAGTTTGCTCTTTAGACAGGCATAGAAATTTTATTTAATGCTCCACTGAGACCAAAGTATGTCACTGAAAAATCATCCAGCCTTGTGATACTTTAAGTGGTGGTGTTACCTTTTCTAATTCCCATAGGTCATAGTTTCCAGAACATAAGTATTTTGCAGGAGCTTACAGAGGAAATACCATACCCAAATGGGCTGTAAATCCTGGCCAGATTGTACCAGTGACTGGGAGAGATGTCATACTGGAGAAGGGTGGTGGTTTGCAGATGCGCCGCAGTTGTTGCTTGTCATTGTCCTCTGGGTGAGAATATTTGTTAGTAGCAGGAGATGCCAGTCCTTGGTAGTGCACATGTGGGACTGGTGAGCGTTTGCAGCATCTAGCCAAGTGCCTTGTATTAGTTTTGGGAGTTTCAGAAGGGTTGTTCAGTGTGCCAGGAGGAAGTTAGAATTTAAGCATTCAGACTTTCTGCTGGATAATGGAAATGGTGCAAAGTGTCCATGATGGTAGATACAATAGAAAAGAGTTGACAACAGAAAAAGCTCTGGCTTGAACTGTTTTGAAACTGGTTTTTAGCCTGGTGAGTGCCTGTTAATGCAGTGGAATGACAGTGAGTTAGTGCTGCTATTTAATCATGTTGCCTGGTGCTACCTGAGGCCCCTTTTCCAGCTGCTGGTAACTGCACAGTTCCACCTGCTTCCACCAAAACTTGCCCTACTTGTGTAATACTAGTTCTTTGTGGTTCTCCTCTCCCATTTGTACTGTCATCTTTCTCCCCTCCCCAGAGTAAAGTAGATGTAGTTATGTGTTTATTTCAAATCATGATGCCAATGAAAAGAAACCCTTGTGTGCAGCCCCATCTAGCAGCTGGGAGCAGAGCATTGATTATAGTGCTGACTTTGATGTTGATGTGCTTTCTGTCATCTTCATTTTTGTTTTTACTTGGTCAGGTGCCAGTCTTTAATGATGGAAGTTTCCTGAAGGCCTTATGTGTTCTGGAATTGCTGAAGGCTGTATCAAGTCTGTGCACTTTAACTGACGAGAGAAACTAGATCTGCAGTGATGCTGTAGGTGGGTTAAAGCATCAGAAAGGAGCAGACAATGATTTCAAATGCTGCAGAAGAGTTATGGAGAAGGGGTCCAAACTAAGGATAAGGCATCTGTGGTGTATATCGGAATAGTGAGCCAGCATTTGAGAAGAAAAGATCCTATGAGAAACCTAAAGAGGCAAATTTGTGATGAAAGTGTTAGGACTACAGATGAGGAACACAAAGGAAGAATAATGAAGGGGAACGAAAAACTGGCATAAAACTGGGACAGCTGTGGGACCCGGGTGGAACGAGAGAGCAGAGTGATTAGGAGAAGGTTCACATCCAAAAGGTGAAAGTCACTGATCAATTGGGGGTAAATTGTGCTGGGAAACTGGAATCTAGTGGATCCCCCAGAGCTGCTGAGGAGAAGGGAAAGGAGGCTGGGACAGCCCACTGGGAAACGCTGATATCGGGATGTGCTTATGTCCTGAGCCTGGTATGGAAATGGCTGGAAGTTAAACATCTCCTTTGCATTTTTAAAGAGAGTTCGTGTGTGGTTTCAATATCCTTGAGTTTTTTGGGGACAAACTTGCTTGCTTGTTTAGACCTTATTTTAATTGTATATATTCAATTCTGTATTTCAAGTGTTGTAATGGTGCGGGCATCACTCAAGTAGCACTCCTAGGATTTGTTGTCTTAGTAGAGGATTATAAATGTTACATACAAACAAGCTCCATCCTACAAACTCCAGGTATGACAGCAGAGAATGTGTCTTATTAGGAGTCACTCCTGGACTGGAAACCTCTAGAGTGAACAGTTGATTTAGAAGAAGGAGATGCTGTTTTACATAAGCCCTTTGATAATACGTGGCCAGTCTAGAAAGAAAGGTTCAACATTTTAACCTTGAGCATGACTTCAGAGTAAATTGCTCTGAATACTCGCTTTCATTCTGTTTAATTCAATTTAGTCTGAATTGACTAGGGAATCTCTTTAGCTAAGCCAAAACAAAGGCATCCAAATGTATGGATTACATCAGGGAGATACTGCTGTGTTTTCAGTAGGGTCTTAGTTCTGGGAAAGGTGAGACTGGCTTTTTCTTCAAATTTTGACTTTGTTGAGATGTCAAAATTCGACACCCTGCCTCACAAACCCAAGTAAGTAAAAAGATTATTTTGGGCCTCAGTGCTCAAACTTTTGATTCCAGCTGGACCTGATGGCTTTTGGTCAAAATATGCACCTGAGAATACAGAGAGTGTCAGTCTTGCACAAAGGTAGCATTCTGTGCCTTCAGCTACACCATTATCTGATGGAAAGGAGAAAGAATAAATGGGTAACTTTCAAGTTAACATTCTACATTTTCATGGGTTTTCATACTTCTAATGAATGTTTTTTTCCTCTAAGCACTTAATTTGGATAAAAGCAGAAATCTGATTTTAGTTTTCGTGTTAGTTTTTTTAATCTTATATCTAAATCTTTGCTATGTCACTGAGATCAGCATTGTACAGATGCAAAACTGAACCTGAGTATTTTAGTTGAACAGTGTGTGTCCTCTGAGGCTGCAGTTGCTGAGCGTAGTCAGGTGAGTAATCCTGACAAAAAGAGTAAAATCTGACGCAGTGCACAGCAAACACCACTGAAATCAGGTTGATAGTATGATAAAGACTTGAAGGGCAGGATTAAAGTATTAGGGAAAAGGGAGGGAAATGAAGGAAAAGCAAAACTTTTCAGCTGCAGTTTAAGGGAAGAGGGAGTAGCGATGATATTATTAATTAAGATTGTTTTTCAGTGTGGATAATTGTAGGACATGTTGTTTTGGCCTTTCGTGTTTTATGAAGCTTGCAAAAGCTGCCTCTGCCAGAAGGCTGTCAGAAAGTTGGATGCTGTCATCGAGTCGTGCAGCCTTCAGAAGTGCTGAGCTCCCATCAGCAATCTGCGTGGTCTGGAGGGTGGTTAGTAGTTTAGAAAATCAGATTCATGGCCCTAAATATGGATCTGGAAACTTCATTTTAGGTGCCTGTTTTTGAAAACTGCACCCTAATTTTGTATATATTTTATGTTGCTGAATTAATGAGCTGAAAAGTTCTTGGACACAGATGCACGATTTACTGAAATATAAGAAAACCAGAGAGATGATTTTTCCCTCCCAAATTATACTTGGAGTTTACTGTTGGAAAACTGAAGCTGCATTGCGTCAGTTCCAGATATAACTACTTACTGATCAGTGAACACTTTCTTTGCAGATGCTTATTGCTCCTCTTGCAAAAATATTTTTACCTGTGCAGAAGTCATAGTGTAAGTTTTCCGTAGCAAAGGAAACTGAAGGTTTAGCTGAAGATACATATATCTTCAGTGTGTGTGTATGTGTGTATGTGTATATATATATACACACACATACATAAATAAAATCCCCACCAGTTCTGCCATTATGAGCAAAACTGATGAAATCAAACCTGAATGTGTGTATTTATATGGCTCTGGCTACTCAAAGCGATGTTGTATTTCTGTAGAGCCACAATGTTATGATTAGATCTCTCCTGTGCTTAACCTGAGGACACTACTAGATGCCCATCTGTAAGTGAGCTGCCAAGGGGGAACTTCTATGTCTAAAACCAAGTGTAAAAGCCAGCAGTGATTGATAGGAGGTACCGACTTCTGTCTCCAAAGAAACCTTCTGGGTTTTGACCAGAAAATACAACTTTCTTGAAGTGAGCAAGTGCACAGTATTTACCTACCTCGGTGTGGGCACAGGGTCTTGACCTTGAATGTCAATTACTGTGTTTGAAATGGCATAAATGAAACTTGGTTGTAACTTTTCACGCCAGTGATGAAGATATCACAAGATATCTTCTGTCACAGAGATAGTGAAGGGCTTTGCCTTGGACAGTGACTCAGGCCAAATAGGAGCCTGGTGGCAGAAATCAGGAGGAAAGAGCCGGTTTTTACACTGGGTTGGTGAAAGAAACAGGGCTCTAGGAAGCTGTCTGCAGAGCTGATGGCACACAATCCCTCCCCAGGACGTCTGTTGACAAGGAGTCCCTTTTTGGGGGGGAGAGGCTTTTTTAAGTATGCCTTCAAGGATTTACACAATCTCTTTCATAGTCAGTCATAAAATATCTTGTGTTGGAAGGGACCCATAAGGATTATCGAGTCCAACTCTCAACACTTGGATGTGATTTGTCCACATTAAAACCTTGGTGCTGTTTGCCTAGGGCTTCACAGCAGCCCTTGTAGCAAAGTCTGATTTTGCAGTTAGAGAATAACTAGGCCGGAAGGTGCCCCTGCATCTACCTTTTAAACCCTGATTTTGTTATTCTCTTTTTCTTGCTCATCTGCAGCTTCTCCCTTATGTTCCTGCAGGTGTGTTTTTGCAGTAGTATTTTAATGATTTGATTTACTTTGTCAAACTAGTATTTTCTTTTGAAAAACATACTGGCAATGTCTGAAAAGAAGCAGCTATAAACAAATCGACTGTAAGCAGTGCATTAAAGGAAAGTTAAGACCAAGGGCTAATTAGAGCCATATCCCTTCGGAGATTAGTTCAGGTCCACATAAAACCAGCATTCATGAGAAAAATACGAATGTCAGCAGGCAAGACCATCCAAATCCTTAAGTTTTGCTTTGCTGGAAATTGAGATAAGTAGGTAGAGGTAATTCTGGAGAATGATGTGCATAAAATTATCTTTATTTATCCTGGTATCATCATTGTTGTCATAATATGTGAAAGTCTTAACGATGTATAAAGCCATGTATAAAAGCAGAACTAAACTCTGAACTAAAGGTACTAAGAACAAGGCAGAACTTAGAGGAGAGCAGCTCTGCTCTATTTCAGCATCAGCTGAGCTTTGAGAGAGATTAGGACAACAGGAATATGGGTAGAAGTAAGAGGTCTGTAGAGAGATGGGTTTGTGAGCCATCAGTGTGTGAGCTCAGCTGGTGTTTGCAAGGAGATGGATGACAGGGCCCTGCAGTGCTGCGGGAGGACCGTGTCCAACATCCTGCAGGAGCGGCTGCTGGCAGGGGGTGGCTGTGTGGGGGACTGGGACAAGGAACCCATGGAAGGGCATGTCCGCCCTGGCATGAGAAGCACAGGGGAGGGTGAGAGGGTGTGAAGATGCTGGGCTTGAGTCACTCAGGTAGGTGGAGGAGTCAGAAGATGAAAAACTGAATGAAGTCAGTGCCTGTGAGAGCAGTAGCAGGCTGCGGGACGGGGAGGTGACATCATGGTTTTGACAGTTTTCTCTTGGAGGAGCTGGTGTGATTCAGAGCAGTGATACCCAGGGGCAGGAGCACCCGAGTACTGAGGAGTGTACTCCACAGCAGAGGCTGTGGGCGTGAGCCTCAGTACAGGCAGATTCTGACTGGTGTTTCACAGGTTGAGAAATGAGGTTAACTTGAATCTTAATAAAGACCCACTTCCCCAAGCTCCTAGAGGGTTTGCGTTGTAACTGAAGTTTAAGAAAGATTGGAACAATATTTTCCTTACCAAAGAGACCATGGTTTCTATTATTGATTACAAGAGGCTTTGCCAAAAGGGTTCCAGTAATCTCTCTGAGGATAAGGTCTCCCCAGTAACATATTAACGGTGTTTACAGCAGTGCTGTGCGGTGCCCCGAGTACTCTAGGAACACTGTTCAGTGTTACGTATCTCTGTATCTAAGAGATATATCTATCTATCCTATTTGTTGGGCTATTTGTATGCAAACATGCTCCAGTTCTTGGAAACCCTGTCCCTCCATGCAGTGCTGTTGGCCTCAACAAGCCTTCAGCAATCAAGTGTTTGCAAGAGTCTCATCTGCTTGTTTGAGTTTTTACCTCAAACCACCTACAACTGTCCTTGAAGTACAACATACTTCTGCTCTCCCTTTAGAAAGCCACAACCACTGAGGAGTCCCCTTGCACTGTCCTCTCTCCCTCATAGAAAAAGTTTCCCTCTTCTCCCCTTCAGTGTCTTCCTGTCTCAAAGTGACTTGAGGCAGAGAAAGGTAAAACCAAACACGTGAACCAGTCCACGTTAGGCTTTTTCCTAAGCAGCTTCTGTGATGCCGCAAACAAGCTGCTCTGTCAATAGCCTTTATATTTATTTTCCCATATGGAAGGCCAAAGATTAATTTATCTGGAGGTCCACTCCACCTTGCAACACAGCCTTGTGTTATACTTGATAACATGTAGAGCTATTTTAATCCAGCTTAATTTGATCTTGATCTTTAGTTAATATCCTTTTGATTTTTCCTCTAACCTGTTTTCCTGAAATTTACAAGTATAAAATCATAGGAGAAATGGTATCTAACTTTTGATCCACTTTGTTAATAAGCTGATTACAAGTATTTAAAGTTATCTCCTCTTCTCCAGATGCAACAGAACAAATGACCTCTAAACACCGTCAGTCTTGGCAAAAGTTACAGAGCTCTTGCTGAGAATAAACAATGTCAAAATGCAGATGGAGACCTGGTTCCTGTGAGTCAAACCATTGTGCAAGTTCAGCTGAGCACAGTGGAGACCTACCAAGGCATAGATTTTCAGTCCTGTAGTTCCATTAGATGTGCAAGTTTTGACTTGAAGAAGCTGCCAATAAGCTGAGTAACTTAGCACAAAACATTTGGTGAGTACCATGGGGTGATTTCTCTGCAAGTAGAGTGTGGGTAGGTTGTTCCCCCAGATGGGGTTAGAGGAAGCATAGCACAGTGCTAAGCCCAAAGACAGCAAAGGTGCTGCTGCTGACCGTGCTTGCCTCCTGCCTCTATTCCCTCATGCCTTTAGTAGGCTTTTTTAACATCATAAATTATTGGACAACCCCCATACTGTGTGTTTAGATGGTGGCTGGTGAGCTGGAGTCTCCAACACCGTCACTTTGCCTCTAGCAGTGCAGCGCTGTGGCTATGTATGCTTCCCACGGCGCAGTGAAGAGAGGGATCTCTCTTGGGGATGACCTGCAACAGTTGGTGCAAATGTGGGTTGGGATGTGGGACCAGCGACAATGGGCATGAAGAGCTGGTTGGGATCCTCCTCTGGGGACCTGTGGAGGGGCAGTTATAGGATGAATGAGAGCATGGGGGTTTTAGCACCCAAATGCTGTGGAAGGAAGATCCTTGCCCCCGGGGATTGGGCTGGCTGGGCTGGGGGGATTTGAAGTGGTGGGGCTTGTCCTTTTTTGTTTGAGTCCGTGAGTTAACAGTGAATAGCCAGACCTGCAGGTGAGCTCTGGCACTGGGACAGTGTCATGTGCTCACTGAGCGACTGTCCCTTTGCAGGTGCTTGGAGAGTAACTTGTCCAAGGCTTTACATGGAATATGTGCTGCATGCCAAGAGTGCTGCTATAGGGTGGCACCATTTTTCCCCCTAAGAGAGCCCATCTTTAGGACACTGATTTTATGCTAGTGTAGCTCCATTAGCAACATCAGCTTTACATGGAGGATCTGAGAGCAGAGACAGCTCCTTTTTCTCATTTGGGAAGAAAAGTCTTTTCTTCTTCATTAGAAATGGCTCTGCAGGGAAAAGATTGCAGTTTCCTGCCCATATGCTCCCTAGTCCTTTCAGTGGAAAGATCTTATTGTTTTGAAAATGAGCACTTCTTCAGGAATCTACATACACTTAAATGAGGAAATCTCTGACATTACCCCTAGACCTGCATAAGTTAATAAATAATACGCAAGGCTGAATTCTTTATTTGGGTGTTTATCTTTCAAGTTTTTCATTTAACTAATTTTCCAAGGGTAAGTCAGCACCAAGCTGTGTAAAAAATTTTGGGCAAGAATGAAACATATGTTCCGGCTGTGTGAGGACAACAGATATATGTTTGATGTGTGCCAGAAAATGATGTTTGTCAGTGCCTGGTGGCTGTCAAACCATCTCTCCTACCCATTGCCAAAGACATGTTGATGAGTCATTGGGTGGGCATGCCTGGGACCACCACCATCTCCAGCCAACCCTGTTGACCCTTCCTGGAATGCCCACCATAGGGCTGGGGAGAGCACTTTCAGCATCCATATGAGACATGCTCTCACCTCGCAGCTCCACTGGAGTTCTGCCCTGTTGCTAACACACCTGCCTTTGTCTGTCTTCTTTATCCAGAAGTATTCTATTTAACAATACCTCCCTGGGCCATCGGAGCTGCCAGCCCTTCCCAGCAAAGAAGGTTTGAGAGCACGGTGATGTGTTGTTAGGAATAAATACCAGCAGAGGGCACACCAAGATATGCAGATGGGGAAAAATAAACTCACGTATGTTCAGTTTGTCCGAGGACTTAGGCAAAACTCTGTTGGTTCATAATTCATGTGCCTGTAGGACATTGTAAGGGAATGTAATTGGTCTGTCAGAGCAGTGGTGGTATTCTGCTTTGAAAAATTCTATCAGTAAAATATCTTAAAACATCTATGAATGTAATGTGATTTTAGATACGCTGATGGAAAGAAAAGAGCCTCCCTTTCCCTGGCTTACCTGGTCCTCTTCCATTAACGTTTCCACCACAACAGTTAGAAAGAGGTAATCGTATAAGCAGAGATTTGCTGTTTAAAAGACACAGAAGCTTTATTTGGTTTTTAATAAGTACATCTCTCTTCTTAATTTTTTTTTTTAATTAAATACGGGCTAGTTTCTATTGGCTGTCAGGACTAGATTTACACTATGTAGGTTTATGGCATGATATGTTTTCCATCTTAATATGCTAATCTGGGTGGGATTGTGCACACTGAATGCCCAGCTGTGAATATTCCTGGGGAATAAAACGTTCCCTAGTTGTCTGTCCAATTGTAGATGGAAGCAACTAGCTAGCACCAATATACAGCCACCTCCAACAGAAAAAATGATGGCTCTGCCCAGAGGACCCCATGGAAAGCCATCAAGTCCAGGGTGTCCCCTGCCCTATGTGTCCATGAGTTTGGGGGCTCTAGGCTGGTACTTGCCTTGTGCTGCACCTCCACTGCTGCTGATGGGACAAAGTGGTGGTGGGACCAAGGGCTGGTAGGATGAGATGTGAAGATGACTCTGTGGCTCCAGGTACAAGGGAGATGATGCTTACTGCAGGTGGAGAGGGGAATGGAAACCCTGTAACACTTAAAAAAAGAAAAATCTAAGCTTATTTTTTAGGTATTTAAAGATAACAAAGTGTTTTAGCTAATCAGGCCAAGTGTTTAATCTACTCTCCTGCACTTTAGTTTCCCATAGATCAGGAGCACAACTGTCACCTCAGAGCCACTAAAATGTGATTTCATTTTGGCAGGTGGATACAGGGGCCTTTGTCCTTACTTGCATTAAGCCAGCATCAGTCTGGAGCAGGCACTGCATTGCCTGGAGCCTGCTGCAAACCTGAGGATTGGTCAGAGTTGGAGCCCTGCAATGGGCCTAAGGTCTCCATTCTCACAGTCCCTGCATTTGCCTTCCAAGACTTGGGTGGTGTGGTCTGAGCATTTGCTAGTGAAGACTGAGGCAAAGAAGTCATTGAGAAC
>NW_009911333.1:149021-203951 GCF_000696875.1 Nestor notabilis | reverse complement strand
TCCCGATAGCTTCTGGAGAGGGCCCACATTGTCCCTGGTCTGTCTTTTATTTGCTACGTATCTATAGAAGCCTTTCCTGTTACCTTTCATGTCCCTTGCCAGATTTAATTCTAACTGGGCCTTAGCTTTCCTGACCTGGTCCCTGGCTTTCCGGACAACGTCCCTGTATTCTTCCCAGACCATCTGTCCTTGCTTCCACCATCTGTAAGCTTCTTTTTTCCCCTGTAAGTTTCCTCAGCAGCTCCTTATCCATCCATGGAGGTCTCCTGGCCCTCCTGCTGCATTTCCTTCTAGTTGGGATGTAACACTCCTGAGCATGTAGCAGGTGATCCTTGAATATCAACCAGCAGTCTTGGGCCCCCCTGCCCTCTAGGACTATATCCCATGGAACCTTACTAAGCAGGTTCCTGAAGAGGCCAAAGTCTGCTCTCTTGAAGCCCAGGGCAGTGAGTTTGCTGCGTCCTGAGGATCTCAAACTTGACCATCTCATGGTCACTACAGCCAAGGCTGCCCTGGAGTGTTACATTCCCAACCAGCCCCTCCCTGTTGGTGAGCACCAGGTCAAGCTGGCACCTCTCCTTGTCAACTCCTCTATTACTTGCAAGAGGAAGTTGTCTTCCACACAATCGAGGAACTTCCTGGATTGCTTGTGCCGGGCCGTACTGTCCCTCCAACAGGTATTGGGATGGTTGAAGTCCCCCATGCAGACAAGGGCCTGCGAGCGTGAGGCTGCTCCTATCTGTCTGTAGAGCGCTTCATCCACAGAGTCCTCCTGGCCAGGCGGTCTCTAACAGATCCCCACAGTGATGTGGGGAAAACCTTTTGTGCTCAGATGGACACTTGGGGACAGCTGGGACAACCCCAAAACTCCTTCAGGAGGTGGTAACTCCCACACCTCTCTTTGGCTTGAACCGAGCACTTTACTGCAGGGACCATTACAGCTGCAAATGTTCAGACAGGTAAACCAGCCTGCACATCGCCTTTACCTAGGCATGGTGGTTGTACAGAGTACACAGCAGTACCTGACTTAAGTCTTTTCAGGGGTTTTTTTGGTTGTTGGTGGGAGGTTACTGGCACAAGCCCATGGGTGGAAGCAGCTCCAAGATGTTTGTTGATCCTCATTTAGGATTTACTTCAAAGATGGCATAACATCTTTGTCTTTGCTGTCTTTTCAGGTAATACTACTTTAAGAAATACTTCGACACCCAAAACTACATGTCGTGGTTATGGTTGACTGACATAGTTTTCAAATCCATCAAGTAATTTCTACCCCTGAAAAGCTGCATTGCTTTCAAGTAACATGTTTTTTCAAGGTAACTAAGCAGTCTTTGATTCTTTCAGCTAAGCAGTAAAAAGATTCCCGAATAAAATGAGGAATTTGAAGTGAACCAAAACATCTTTTTCAATCCAGCCAAAACCATGTTATTTTTCCCTTCAGAAAGGAAATAACCTGACACTTGGATATACTTGGATAGTCCAGACTGTGCTTGTAAAAGCAATGTGTAGGTGGAAAGCATCATGCACTTTATGAGAAGATTTCTTTAATACAGATTCGGAAATAATTCCAATACTGCCGTTGGTACCCAGTCAATCTCCCAGTAAAAGCCTTCTCCTGAATTACAACAACAAAAAATCCTGAAAAAACTTGTTTTGGTTGGCCAAAACATGTATAAACTCTAACTAACAGAGAACTGGTGGAGCAATAAATAACATGTTTAACACCTAAGGCACTGGCACCCTCCGCGGACTCTAAGAGTTCATTAAACCTTGCCCTGTAAACTTATGGACCAATTTTGTCTCATGCTGTCTATTCTGCCAAGTTCTTGCTCTGTAATTCCCTAAACAGGATAAACTCCAAAACATTCAGCCAGCAGCGAGAGGAGCAGCAGCTGAGCATAACCAGCAGTCCCACTGCCTCACTCGCTGCCGTGCCTGCAGCTTGCTTCGATCCCTGCTTTAGCCAGTCATTATAATCAATAGAGTAATCATGGAAATAGCCTGTGTTGCTGTCTGTGCCTTTCTGATAGACATTCGCTGCGTGCCCCAGACCATCCCCAGCACCAGGATGCCTCTGGTCTGGCACTGGGTACCTGTGACCTTGCCTGAGCCGACTGACAGCACATGCCAGTTGTGTCAGTGCTGTGTTAATGGAGACAGTTCATCTCACTTCCCTCCCTGCCACCAAAACAGAGGTGTTGTGATGGTGGTAGGTGCCCACACCAGCTTACACAGAGCACGTGGCTTGTGGAAGGCAAATGTTGCGGGACATAAATTTCCACATACACTCCATAGGTATGTATGCAAAGGTTTAACTTGGAATGTTGTTTCCAGTGAGTGAGGAGTAGCTGGGAGGGCGTTAGGAAATGTTTTCAAAACCACAAAGTTAAATTCAAAAGCCTCTTGTATTTTTACATCTCTTTCCATTATAGCAATATATTTATATTGAGCAAAATGGCAGTTCTGAAGTATAGGAAGCTATCATGGTTTTCCTAGCATAGGGGAGGTGGTTAAAAACCCAAAATATCTACCTATAAGTATTTTTCTTCTCTGTGAGCTGGGTCTGTGCTTATCACAGCTTAGTCCCAGACTAAGTGGCAGCCACTCCACTCTATTAAACTAAGCTATCATATATTCTTTATAGTTTACAGACCTCAGAAATGCCTCAGAAAACTTGGAATACAATTGTTAGGCTTATTCTGTGCTCTTTAACTGGCTAATAGTGCACAGCTCCTAGAAAGAGAAAAAAATAAGCTAGTTGATCATAAGTAGTCGCTTGTAAGCAGCTTGTCAGCCTTCAGAAAGTCATGCTTTTAAAGTCCAATAGATGGGGCTGCGGCTGGTTCCCCGAGGGGATCTATGAACCTTTTTTGCCTTCCAAAATGAAGCCTCGATTCCTGCCTGTCCTGGACAGTGAGTGGACGAGGGTTTAAACAGTGACACAGCTTCTGCTAGAAATGCCTATGCTGGGCAAGACCGAGCTGTTCTCCTTCCTGTTTCAGGCAGAGAAGAGAGGATGAGAAACACATGCTGAGGATGAGCAATGTTTTGACCTTTTGTTTTATAATGATGATGCTGTTTTAAACAACCCAACTTTGCAATTGGGTGTAGGGAGGTGAGGACCAGAGCGCACTGGCAGGGCCTGGTGGGGGAGGCCAGAGGCACACAGTACGTGTCCTATGTTGGATGCCCATCTCTAAATGCACATCTCTGAACATCAGTCTATTATAAAGAAGAGCAGGTGTAGCTCATCCGCCCCTGCAGCTGTGTTTGCATGCACGGCAATCACAATCACTGGAGCCCAGCCCTGTGGCTTCATAATAGGTGGGCAGCCTCTTACTGCACCCCCAGGGTCTGGCTACTCAGGGGCAGCTTGGGTATGGTGCTGAAGTGTCTTTAGATGGGGTGTCTCTGAATGGGGTGTCTCTGAAAATGGCTAAGTTGTGAGAAAGAGCTGTGAGAAGCTGATCTGCACCCACTGGGTTGGGATTTGCATTAAGCTCAGTCCCTCACCCTTGATTCTTACTTGAATCAACCCAAAGACTTCTATTCCTGACTTGACCTTGGGCCTATCTCTTTACAGACTTGCTCAGCAATTGCTGTGCTATGGCTGCCCCTGGTTTACATCACCAAAGCTGCTTGACTCTCCTTACTCAGGGACGGTGGGACTACGCCATTACCAGTGGTATTGCTGCCTGCCAGCCTCGCCTTCAGCCCTGGCTTGGGTCAACTTTTCTTGTAGTGTTGCTGGCTCTTTTTACTCCCCAAGAATTTTATTTCCTAGTTTTATCTAAATCCCATGCTTTTCCCACCAGGAGTCGGTAGACTACTCAATTTCATTGACCAGCATTCAAACTTCAATTTAACTACTTGATAAGCAGGGTTGACTTTATGAATTGTGGCCAAAAACTACTGTTGTAGGACAGTGGTGAATTCAGGTGATTTGGGATTTAGGCTCCAGCTAATTTCAGTAACAAAAGTTATAACAAAATGTAGAAGTACACATATTCAAGTCACTAGATGGGAATGAAACACTTGTCTGTGATCTGGATATTGTATATTGTTCAGAATTTTGCAGTAGTTACCTTTGTGCTGGCACACATTTTCAGTATGGGAAAATAACTGGACTAATTATATAGATAGACCTAGTAAGTTGTTAATACAGATAATGTGTTCATACAGAGAAAGAATGATGACAAGTTCAGTAATTATAGGGAATGGGAATCAAACTTGATGAACCGCATGGATGCAGTAGAATTGCAGTTATGAATTTTGCTTTTGATTGATGTCAAGAACACATAGTTGCTGGAGACAAGTAATAACACTGAAATATGCATCATCTCAAGCAGTAGTTTAACTTTGTGTATGTGTGTGTCAAATCTAAGTTAAATGTTTGTCTTAAAGCATGTGATTATTAAAGAAATACAAACCTTGCCCTGCAGAGATCAAGTACGAATATCTAGTACATTCTGAAAAATGTGCAGTGATCTTTTTACTTCAGACTGGACATCTGCTATAAGTAAATTCATGGGGCTTTATGAAATGTTCTTTTCCCAATTTTTGAGTTCCAAAACTTCTTGTGCAGCTTTTCATACAGTGATAACAACAATGGCATGAGACCTTCTTAGAGCACAGAGCAAGAGCATGATGAAGCTCACAGTGTGGTGCAGGGTCACCACAGCTCTGCCCAGCCCATGGCCATCACCCCAACGTGACTGGGTTTGCTTGAGCCTCCCTGTTGTGGATCTCAAGCAAGTGGTCACACAGGGGAAGGGTGCAGATCACTGCTCCTGAAAGCCTTTTATGGGCAGATGGCTTGTTGTCTGCTCTCAAATGTTTCTCTGCTCCTGCCTTGTAGTAAACTGGTCTGTACCCTTCTTTGTCAGTGCCTTGAACCCCAAGCTTCATTTTCGCATGTGGTTTGTGCCCAACAGTGTCGATGGGCAGGTGGTGTAATGACTTGGTCCAGTGATTTCTTGCTGGGTCTTTCTTTACCAGCTCTTTTGGAGAAGTCATTGCTGCCAAGTAATCTTGTAGAGGGCCAGGTTGACTCTCGGCCCTTAATGATTAGTAGAGTTCTGTACTGATTAGCGTTGACCATTTCTGGCTTAAAAAGGGTAACTTCTACTGGCTCGCTAATGTTGTGGAGCTGTAAATTCTCTTTTAGCACATTAGCACTGTTTTATAGCATGATATTTGATGGATGAACGTGTATGTTATCTATAACCTATTTTCTCGAAGCTCAGCCCAGAAAAGCAGTGTGCTCTACTCTCTCTGGGAATACTGCAGACTACCTTCGTTTTCAGTCATAACCACATTTAGACATAGTGTTGCTGTTTTAAATTAGGGTAATGAAATCTTAACAAATGGTTTGGACAAACACAACACAAGCAATAACAGAGGCTTTAATAAAATGAAAGGATTTCCAGGGAATACCTTCATTTCTTCCCTCCACCAATTTAATTCTTTCTGAGAATAATCAGACCATAACATAAGACTAAATTCAAGAGATGAAGTTCAGCTGGAGAGGAAATAATGTCCATAAAATATTTTCAAAGCTTGTTCATTTGCTTGAAATGAGTTCTTTGAGTCGAACTGATGTGCTTTAAATACTTTATAAGCAAAAATACTTTGCACCTGAAGTACTTTTTCATCTAGGGACCTCAGAGTGTTTTAGAATCATAGAATCATAGAGTATCTTGAGTTGGAAGGCACCTATAAGGATCACTGAGTCCAGCTCCTTGCACAGCTACCTAACACTGTATCATATGACTAAGCATCCTCCAGATGTTCCTTGAACTCTGACAGGTGTGGTGCCTGTTCCACTCACTGACTATTGTTTCAGTGAAGAACCTTTTCCTTATGTCCAATCTGAACTTCCCTTGACACAGATACGTTCCATTTCCTTGTGAGGAAGGATTACGACAACCAAAGATCTGCCTTCGTAGCAACCCTGGTGAGCGTCATATGGGGACATGTGTGTCTGTGTTACAGCTAATTTACTCAGTAGAATGGATGTCCCCTAAATTCCGTAGTCTGACTGCCAGCAAAAATCTCCCAGAGCTCCGATGATAATGACTTGTCCCACTGAAACAGAATAAAAATCCAGCCTTTATCCCTCCTGATGCTGTGAAATCTTGAACATTGGTGCATATAAGGTGTTAATGGAGTGGTGGCTGGGGAGGGGCTGGGGGAACCGTGCACCACCTTTTAACCTGGGAAAGGAATGAAGATTATTTTATCCTTCAGGCCATTGGCCAACAGTGTTCTAACTGTACCTTTGTCGTGGTTCAAGCCCAGCCAGCAACTCGGAACCACGCAGCCGCTCGCTCACTCCCTGCTTTTTCCTCCCCCTGCTCCCGGAGGGATGGGGAGGAGAATCGGAGGAATGTAACTCCCACGGGTTGAGATAACAGCACTCCAGTAACTAAGGTATAATACAAACCACTACTGCTACCAATAATAATGATAAGAGGAATAACAAGGGAAAAGGACACAACCGCTCACCACCCGCCGACCGATACCCAGCCCGACCCGAGCAGCGATCTGGGCCTTCCGGGTAACTCCCCCCAGTTTATATACTGGGCATGACGTGCTGTGGTATGGAATACCCCTTTGGCCAGTTTGGGTCAGGTGTCCTGTCTCTGCTGCCTCCCGGCTTCCCCTCCTCTCTGGCAAAGCATGAGACTGAGAAAGTCCTTGGTCGGAGTAAACATTACTGAGCAACAACTAAAAACATCGGTGTTATCAGCGTTGTTCCCAGGCTGAAAGTCAAAAACACAGCACTGCACCAGCTACTAAGAAGGAGAAAAAATGACCTCTGTAGCTGAACCCAGGACAACCTTTTAGCTAATATGGCCCATTTTGAGTCAGGTCCCAGTGAAGGACACTTCACTTCCAGGTGAGAGATGAGTGTCTTTACTGGAGTTCCCTGTATCCCACAGTGTCTCCTGGATACATAACTTTTAGACAGAGGCCTAACAAAAGTCAGTCTGGGGATGATGAGATTGCGTGCTTCATTAGTACCTTTTGTGTTTCAATGGACAGTGGGACAATTAACACAGGGCTCATTACACAAGAATTTTCATCATTTGCTCTCCTTATTCATCATAGTGTTTCCTCTGAGAATACCAGAGACTGTGATTAAGCACAGGAATAGTTCACGTAGTTTCTTCTTTGAGATTTCTATCACCTTTTTGGAGTCTAATTGTTTAACAGCTTTCATTCCTAATGTACTTACGGTGGCTATGCATAGTGTCTTGCACAAAAGCTCTGCTCTTCAGCTTCTGGATGAGGTTATTTTCTGCTTGCACCACAGAGCAGTAGCTCCAACTGCAAAAAATCTCAAAGTCACAGTCCCAAGGTCTAACAAGGTCTAATAAAATATGAGAACAAAAAAACCAGCCAGGACAAGCCCAGGGGGATACCTGCTTTGGTCCTGATCCATAAGATTAATGTAAAAACATTAAAGAATGTCTTTATTGGGCCAAAATACCTCCGATTATCCCACTGTTTTTTTTTCACAACAGTCAGTGGATGCCCTTAGAGAAGAATGTAAGAACAGGACAAGGTGGCAGTGACAGGAATGCTGTCCCAGACTCCAGCAGCAGGACCTTCCTGAGGTGGATGTGATGGCTTCATATATCATAGCTGTAGATGGATTTTTATTACATTAATTTGTTCATTATATGCATCATGACAGGAGTAATCCGTAGTCCTTTGTGAGGACAGGATGGGGATGTAGGAGGAGCAGCACAATTTTCTGCCTACAGTCCCAGCCTGCAGATCAGGAGATGTGAGGCCCGTTTCTACCACTGTCATCGGTGGGATTGGTGTGGGTCGCTGCCCTGTCTGCCCTTAGTGCTGCTATTTTCCCTTCTCCCCATCTTCCTTTCCCACCAGTTTCCATTAGCTTGACCTCAGAATCTTTCTGCAGAAGCCAGACCTACTCTGCTGGAAATTTCAGACATGGAGACATAGGCGGCATTTGTCCAAAATATGCAAGGAGGACTCTGAGGGCAGCAAAGGTGGATGCACCTGGAAGAAAAAAGGGCATACAATAGCTTTAATTTTAGGCAAATAGGTTCTTTGGGCTGTTCTTCCTGTTTCTATAAAATCCTTCTCACTATGATGTCAGTGGATGCCGTTGGAAAACCTGTGCCAAATGTCCTACCCCACACACAACTAAGACTCTGTAAAGGGTCTTTTTGAAAATCTGAAGAGAGAAATTGCATATAAATGTTGCAACAAAAAATTTCCTGTTGGTCAGTTGTCTTTTAAGACATGGGCACTGTGTGCGATTTTAAAACTCTGAAGTAATACAAAGACTTTTATTTTCAAGTGGCAGGATAATGTCAGGGACAAACTATCTTGTTTATTAAAAGACGGGGAATGAAACTTAAAGAGCAGTTTTCAAAAGCTTTGACCAAAAATCAGTCTTAGGTTCCTAAATCACTTAATCTTTACCTCTTTCAAAGTGCTGGCAACAATTATTGTGCAGCTGAAGGCCTTCCCTGAAAAGCTACGGGTAATTTCTTCTAAAATTCATGTAATTATTGAAGTTTTCAAACATTCGGTGTAAATTATGTGAGTATTAGTTAAATATTCATGAGTGGAATATTTTAATTTTTAGAAAAATGGAAACGCAGTTTGACCACTTGCTCATAAGTATGTTAACAAATCAGGTTTCTCATCATTTGATTAGCTCAAGCTCTAATATATTCTGTCTATGAAGCTGATGCTAAGAGGAATGCTGAGTCCCATCAGTTCAGAGCTGGAGGAAGGTTTTCTTGCTCTGCAAAGGTTTAATTTGCTTTTCCTGCTCAGCACCAAGTGATACAAAGATGTCTCAGCAAGATTAGGGTTTAGGGCTCTGCATGTGGAGACACAGAGTGCAGAGTGCAGACCTCCCAGCTGGTGGGAGAGGCTGATTCCTGGAGAGGATCTAGCTCCCCAGCCTCATCCCTGCTGGAAGCAGCCCCCAAACCTGCCTGCAGAGCTTTGTTTCAGCATCCTTCCTCACCTTGCTCAGACACAGTGAGCAGGGTCACCAAAAAGCCATCGACCCGGTGCACTGTGATGGCTGGTCATGGCTTAGCAGGGAGGAAGGACCAGTGGTGCCCCTGGGAACCACAGGAACAGGAGGAGGCTCCTGACAGAGATCCAAGACCCAACTGTGCATGTCCAGCAGCCCAGGCAAGGTCCTAAAATGATGCCCTTTGCTTGAGGAGAGACCTCTGCTAGCATCCATCTGTAAGCTCTGCCCAGGACCTATGCGTGTGGTATGGAGACTCCTGAGAGTATTCAGATTTTGGCAAACCAGCAGTTTCTAATTTAAAAAAATAGTTGTTTCTGTAAGTGTTTCCTGACTGGTGCTGTTAAGTATTTCAGTCTGTGCTAGCACTATCATATTGCTAGCAGGGGAAGCTCATTCCACCTAATTGTACTAAGCATGTGGTGATGGAGATGGGAGCCTAATTATCTTCATCAAATTGATTTCATTTTGGTTACCACATGGCTATTAGAGGAATGACAATAGATTTTGGTCTCTTTGATCAGGACTGGAGTTTAACCAACATTTCTAAAGTCATTAATGTGCTATGCCTCCCCCAGGCTAATGATTTGATTACCATGTAAATGTACTAGAGCCAAACACTCCAGCTATACGTTATGGGTAATGGATAGAATGTTGTGAAAAAATACATGTTGCGCTGAAATACACCAGCAGTGAAACATGCATAGATAGCTACTGGCAGGCAGGGAGACACATAGGTCTGGAAGCTTCATTTTAGGTCAGTCCTGAGCACAGAAGTGTCGAGGAACCCATGAGAGTAAAGTCCAGTTCCCATCACCTTGGATGCTTCCCTGTGGCTCACCTGTGTGAGGGCGACTAAAGTGCTGAACAGCCAGAGAAACTGGGCCATTTATTAGTCAGCTTTTGTTCCTATATATCTATAAATACATACATATAGTTACATAATGTGTATTTATATGTATAAATATATCTTTACACTTAAATACATATATTTACATAGAAACTCCATAGAATTTTATCTTTATGGGGTTTTAGTCTCGTTTTTGTGCCAAAAATATGGGTTACATCAGGTGGTGCATCGTGGAATATTAGTAGTTGTGCCTATTATAAAATGTGTGTGTGTATATACATGTTGATAATATACATGTTTTTAATGTGCTATGGCTATCATTTGCACCCTGTGATATGACGATGTGATATCAGATATTAATAGATTTTACATTTAAATATTCCATAACGTATTTTAATGCATTTTATTTTAAACCCTTTCTGAATAGCTGCCATCTCTTTTTTCTTCACAGATTGCTTTGTATTGAAAGGAAACATTCTGGTTCTTTAGCTCTGGTGACTTAGGTTACTAGTTCAAATGATCCAGGGTGGTCTCGGCCACTGGGCCGAGTCAGAAAGGGCTGCGAGATTAGTCCTCCTGCCATTTGTATTTCACATACAATCCTGTATGCAGAGATCAGCATTTCCAAAATCTTGGCCTTGTCTCGCCAGCATCCCTGCAAATGCTGCTGTTGTTCATTCATTATCAGGGCTGGGAATTCCTGGTATTTCAGCTGACTTCCCCCTTTTCCCTGGAGTCTAATGCTGTTGCCAGGGCCAAGGCATCACTGTGCTGACTGAGTGGCCTGTATGAACTTGCAGGTCCCCATGGGGCTGGAGGTGCCCCAGGACAGCTCCAGGGCACTTGGAGGCAGTGAGGAAAGACAGAGACACAGTATTTCAAGATGGGGGGAAAAAAAGGCAGAAACTCCTGGTGCTCTCAGCAGGATGAGGCTGCAGAGCTAACAGCTCTTTGCCATGGAGAAGGAAAATCCCCTCTGTGTCCCCATCCCTCTCCCGCTCTCCCAGCCTCCCCCAGGTCTGCAGCCTCCTCACCCCAAGGAAAATTACTTCAACTCCTGAGCCTAAGAGACATTTATCTTATTTTCTGCTGTGTCAGTTTTCAGCCTGTTTAGTGAGTCAAAGAAGTTTGGGAGGATGGCAGGGAAAGGGTAGGAGGTACAGGCAGGAACAGGGTAAGGAAGGCGGGGGGAAGCAGGAAAAGGGATCTCTCCTTACTGGGGCAGCAAGCAGTGAGGTTGGCTGGACCTGTATCATGTGGCTGTGCCCTTTGGGAATGTACACAAACAGAGTTAGGGAAGACTGGCTCAATATTTTATTTGATTGATTAGCAGCAGGTATTGATGGCTTCAAGTGTAGGGGGAAAAAAGGTTTTCTGTTTGCTAGTCTAAGCCCTAGTGCATTTTGAAAGAGACTCCAACTGCAGTTCAGTGTTTATTGTCCATGTGGAGGAAAAGGGAGGTTCACATGACTTGCCTGAAGCCTGGAGAGAAGCATGTGGGAACTGGGCTTGCTTTGCTTCCCGCTTTCTCCTCGGTTATAAACCATCCATCCTTCCTCGCAGCATATGCCTTCTCCAGTTTTGCGGAAGACAGCAGGAGGTGAGTGAGTGATGCTGGGAGGTGGGAAATCTCAGAAAGAAGCAAAGTACATCAAGTAGCCACATCCATGAATACGCACAATTCCCCAGTTGACAGAAATATATTAAATGCAGGTGCTCATGTCATGGTGCCTGTCTGGAGAAACACTCCATTATATTTCAGTGAGGACAGCAAGAAACCCCTATCCACATATTGACATGAATAGCCCCCTGCACCATGCCCTAGGTGAATGCCTTACAGGCTGCCAATGGGCTGCGATGTTGTTGTGGTTTAGGAAGGTGTAGACCTTCCCACTTCTCCTGATACATTAGTGTCTCTTACTCTGCAAATGGTGCTCTTATCGCACCAAGTGTATAAAAGTATGAAGAGGATTTCCCAAGGAAGGGAAATAATGACATGAGGAGAACAGCAGTTTCTCTAGTGGGGAGCTCTGAGAAATACAGAGACCTCACAAGTGGTCATGTGCATTTTCCTGGTGTTAGCTGTAAGCTCTTTTCATGTGTGTTCATAGGAAGGTGAGGGCTGGTGGTCTGAGATTAAGGGACCTGCATTTGCAGTGTCACTGTCACCTTGCAGAGCATCCCTTTGCCTGCTTTCCTTTCTGCCCCCTGCACCATGTTGGTGTAGGTACGTGTGGGGTGCTGTGATGAACCAGACCAAGAACCTGGATCCACTCTGAAATATCTCAGGCTAAAACAGGGAAAGAAAATGTTACCACATTCTCAGCAGGATCAGCTTTCCTGCTCTGCATCACTGGGCTCCTGCCTGGACTCCAGGGACGTGGGGGGAATGACACGGAGAGCAACATCTTTTTCAGAGGCAGTCCTGGTTTAAATGCAAGTAAAACTACTGCTCAACAGAACATATAGACCCGTACGCCCTCTTTTCTGGTAGTGGAGGCACTGGCCAACTGACAGGCCATTGAGCACCAGCATCCTGGTTCAGCATGTAGGATGGAGTCCTTAAGCAAATATATATAAATATGTACGTACACACACACACACAAACATATATATATGCCAAAGCTACCAGCCTGTGGGCTGCAGTGGCTCCTTGCGTACACTGAGGGTTTTTTCCTTTGGAAAGCAAACCAAAGGCCAGCCCCACCAAGCTGGAGGCAGCTGGTTTGTTTGCTCGCTTTTCCTGGGCAACTCTTGCTATTTCCCCAGTGCTGGCTGCTGCTGCCAGTGCTTGGGGAGAAGGATGCGAAGGACTGAAGGGCTCTAGTCTGTTAATTTATTTTAATGAATATAAATTAATGCTGCTTTCTTTTCTCTGGCTTGCAGATATTAAAGGCCAATATGACTCAAGCATGATCTATCTTATCATCAATGGCAGTAATACATTAATCACCTCTGATGGAGGCTCCTCTAGCCCTGTTGCAGGTGGGGGGAGCAGGCATGCAGGGCTGAGTGAAGGCAAGGGACCATACACAGTTCTCCAGCTGCTGCAGGCACAAGGCAACAAGCAAGGCGCAACCTAAGTGATTTTCACAGCCATCATCTCTGCAGCAACACATCCCTGTGTGGTTTAGGACCCCTCTAGCAGTAAAAAAAGACAAGTTAGAGGGTGGAAGGACTGTCAAACTATTCAGCCAGTAATAAAAACAACAATCAGAGTGAAGTCAGGAGCTAATGCAAAGCTCCCTGTAAAAGATGGAGAGAGCTGCTTCATCTAGGACGTATTTTTAATTTGGTTTACTTTTTCTCCATGTGTTGTTTTACATTTATCTCTATTAGCAGCAGGTAGTTGGCAGTGCTAACAGGGGAACCCAAAAGCGCCTGACCTCAATGGCACTATGACACTGAAACAGTTGGTCTGGGACATGATCATGTAGCTTTTCTTTTTACTGCAAAAGGGAAATTTGCAGTACGTGTTGGCAAGGAGGAAGACACAGCAGCAGAAATTGAGCATGTTTATGGAAACTTAAAATGACATTATGGATGTGGTCCTGGGACAGAGTTACCGAACTGCTGTGATATGTGGGGGACTACACTAAATTGTCCTTTCCATCTTGCCGTGAAGGTCTGTCTAATCTTACCTGTAATGGCTGAGTAGAGCTTTTCCCCCATGAAAACTGGAGGAAGAATGACAAAAGAGGAGAGAAATTAGCAGCAGGAGTAAAGTATGGCACTCCCTGGCCAATCCCATAAGCACTAAAATGCTTCACCAGTTTAATGTCATTTCACAGGGTAATCTTCAGCCAGCCTTGTCTAGGGACACTAGCAGGCTGCTTCAGCGCTCAGTGGTGCAAATCATTGAGTGGCACTGTGAAAGTACAAGGAGAGGGAATGATAAAGTGTTTTCATGTACCTTTTTCATGTGACCTTAACCCCCCAATTCCCTTCACAAACTGAATTCTGCTCAGTTACACTACTCTGAGTTCTTTGAAGTCAATAGAATTGTGTTAAGGTGTCAGAGTTTTACTTTAGTTGGACAATCCCATAGTGTAGTGAGCCTAAGTTATTTTTTTTGTACATTTCAGTGACGCTTTTGGGACAGAGTGATCTCTACATCACCTCTTGAGTGAAAAAGGGGTTATTTTCAGAATGACTCAGTCTTCATTTTTGCCACAGTTCTTCAGAACAGACCAGTAAGCATAGAGACAAATAGATGGACAAATCAGGTACTTTTGATCTTTGCCTCACCCCTTAAGTAACTGAACAAGAAGATAAAAGATTATTTTAGGAAAGACAGACACAGAAAACAGAGCTGAACTTGTACAGCAAATGTTTCAAATAATGAGAAAGGTTCTTCAAATGTATTTCAACTTATCAGTGGGTCAAAGAGTTACTGGGTCAGATATGAAAAAAATAGATCTGGGAAATGCTGAGACAATTCTAAGACAAAGGCTCAGATGGCAGTGATAGATGGTTTTGGATTTCCAGTGAATACAGATGTGTCAGGGCTAGAAGCCAAGTTTTGGCACAAAAGGAAAGGTCCATATGGAATTAGTTCTCTTAGCTCTGAAGTAGGAACATGAATTTGGTATCAACCTAACCCTGTTCCTTGCTGCCAGTAATGACCCTTTCAATGATTTCAATGGCAGCAAAGTTATGTTAAGAATAAAGTACTTCACCAAACCTCTAAATACATACAGTATACGTCAACCACCAAAACTTATGGCTGGAAGGCCTTCTTTCCAGAGTATGAAAATGTTCACACTTAACAGCATATCAATCTTTTTCATATATATATATATATGGACTGTATTTTTCTTGCAGCCTAATAGTACTAATACTCAAAAGCCAGCTGCCTGTGACAAGGAGCTGTTTTTTTAAAATGGAGAAACAGAAGGTCCTGTGGTTTGCAGTCTCTTTGGCTGGGAATCACCTCCCCATACACAGTCCTCAGAATTCAGGAGTCCAGATTCCCTCTTCCACCAGTGGGGAGAGGCTAGACCCTTGAGAGGACAAAGTCTCCATGACTCTTAGACACTGTGTTATAGTGGCATGAATCATATTATGGAGCTACTTTTCTCTATCCTTGAACAAAGAAGGTTTTATTGTGTGTTGTGAACTCACTGCCTGGAGGGCAGGAGCTCTCCCACTTGGGGGTCTTCAACTGTCCTCTTTCTCACTTCAAAGAGTAAAACCTAGACAAGAACTAAGGTCTGCTCTTTTCCCACTTAAGTATCCCAAACCCAGCTATGTTATCACGTCCAAATTCTCTCCATACCTTTGCTCTTGAGTGCTTGACTTTCTGGTGATTACAGTACTTGCCTGTCCCTTTAGACAGCAGCCTGAGGGTTTTATCAGTTGAGTCACTCAGTGAAAAAGGACCTGTTTTGCTGGGATGTGGTCTTATAGAGGCTTTGAGAAGACATGTAGGTATAGTTCATGTATCTGGACACATCAAACCATGGTGGGGATTAGCACCAGGCCACGCACCAGGCAGCCAAGACTAGACATGCCCAGAAGACATGTAGGCTCTAGAGGACATACAATGACAGAGGCTAAGCAGGAGTTAAGTACCCAGAAATGTGGGGTTTAGGTGCTGACATTAAGAGGTAGGTTAACAAGTCCCTTTTGAATAGCACCTCATCTTCCACTGAAACCTGAGTTTTAGGAGCCCAAATCCCACTGTTCTACGTGATGGTCAGGATTTCAGGAGCCTGTGGTGTCAGATGCTGGTGCCTTTTGTTACTCCTGAAAATGCTTTCTTTTACCACTAGGAACGGTATAAATTAAAGCAATTTACTTCAGAAAAAAAAATGTGTCTTATTCTAGATTTAAGTAAAAATGTGTCTTGTTCTGGATTTAAGATTTAACACTATTAGGTAGGTAAAAAAACTTGATTTACTTGTTAAAGAAATGAAATAAAAGCAATCTGTAACAAAGAGTGTGTTGTGGAATCCAGGGCTAGGTGGTGATGCAAGTGAAGGGTACTGCAGCTAAACCACCTTCTTTGTGGTATGTTAAATACAACCTGTGCTAACACCAGCGCACAACTTTGAGGTTGCAGGAGAAGGAGGGGTAGGCAGTAGTGAGTCTATCAGAGAACTGGTCAGACCCTATAGTATGTACCAATCTTCATATCTTTATTTTCCTTTGGGAAAGGTTGTTTTGGTAGTGTTTGGTGTAAAGGAAGGAGCTGACTTCTCTTGGCTTGGACCATTTCATGGCAGTATAGGCTGTGAAGACATCTGTGCAGGGCCAGGGGACAATGAACTGGACCTTTTCCTCTCCACAGCAGAACAAGACTTTAATGGTCTAGTGGAAGTAATTCTTTATTGCAAAGGAAGTTGATAAAATAGAACATAAACTTCTCTAATAGAGGGTTTAATTACCAGGAAAGCCAGATTGAATGAAGCATTTGAGCAGAACTATTTCATTGCTGAAAAGACAATGATTATTAATCCTCTGTATCCAAGGACACTCGATTTATTCAGGAGGCCTTGGAGTACCTAAGAAACCACGCGTGTGTCTGTATGTGTGCATGTGCTTGTATGTCTTTTTGTTGTTTTGGGTTTGTTGGGTTTTTTTGCATTCAAACAGACTGTCACTACCCTTTAAAAAGCCCTAGATTTTCTTTGACTTCACCTAGATTTCCAGCTAAACTGGTGTATCCATATGATCAAGCTGAAAACGGCCAAAGCAATCAGGTCTCAGGGCTGGAAAGTAGACACAATGGTAATAAATCAAAGGCTTAAAAGCCTTTTAAATTGCCACTGCATTCTTCAACATGCAAGCATGGCTATCAAGGTTTAACTGCAGCAGAAGGACTTACTTGTTTTATTTGAGAAATGGTCACTTCTCTGAAGCCCTCCATTAGTCGATTTATCAACTTGTTCCTGTTTTATGTTGCTGTTTTTCGAATATACAGTTGGAAAAGAAATAACTGTGTCTGATGATGCTGGGGTGTGTGCCTGTAAAGTTTTAAATGCAGTTCTGGTATTTAGCTTTTACACTTCATGAGATTAAACAGAGAATCCACCCATACAATTTACCCTAATGACTGCTTTGTAGTTGGTTTCAGCAGCCAAATCATGTCACAGTGTCTGCTGTGGTCAGGCAGTAGAAGCTACTTTTGGAGGAGAAAACAGGCTGGGAGCCTCCTGCTGCGAACTCAGCCTTGGCCAAACTGCCCAGAAGCGGGCTGAGGGGCTGCCAGGCTGCTGGGAAGCCCCTGCAGGGACCACCTCACCTCCATCCTTTGCTCCCCATTGCCAAAGGTGTGCTTGTTCCCTGTGTTTCCACTGGGACTGGTCTTGGCATGGCCCCTCCAGTCGCCCTCTGCAAGGAAAGCCAATGCTATACCAAGTTAAGAATTTGGGTGTTTACATTTTTTAACATCAAAATAATGATAAACTCATCACCTGGAGGGTGGATAGTGACACAAACTGCTTTTCTATTGGTATAATTTCTTTCTGTTCAGGTCAGTGTTATGCTTCTGTGACCATTTTTACTGGTAGAGAAGTAGCTGCTGTGTCTGAGCCTGTGGTAAGAGTGAGACTGTGGAGTTCACTTCACCTTTATTCAGTTAAACAGTAAAATTCATGTGTGCAAATGCATTTTGAGATTTACAAATACCGAGAATCTGTTGCTTTTATTACCAAAAGCAATAATCCAGCCTGGGTGGCAGAATCGGGTCATGTAACGGTGATTTTTTCCACAGAGGCAACATCACCCTGCAAATGCCGCCTTCTCCCCGCTCCTCCTTATCCTGCCCAAACACCTAATGGCATGGATCCAAGCCAAGGTAATGCAACTGCATTGCTGCAGCTGCAGCAAAGTCTTAGCTTGAAAATAAAGCTATTCATAGCCCCTGCTCTGCTATGCTGGGGAATGAAACCCATGGGATGGTCCATGTGGGTCCGGCACCGACTTCTTCAACATGAACAAGCAACAAGCTGCGGGGCCAATGAGCTGGTAGGACTTCCTCTGAGCTGCCAGGCTCAATTTCATCTTGGAACCAAATCTTCACAAGGAGGGGGATAGGGAAATTTCTTTCTAGATGATTTCCACTCTTAGTGTATTTATACTTTGACCATGGGAGATTCTGAGAGGCTTTGGTAACACCAGTGATCTGTATGAGGAACTGGTCAAGGAAAATCATCTCAAGGCATCAGGTGATGTTCATACAATAATGCATGTTAAACCTTTGTGTGGATGGTGGTATTTGGGCTCAGTGCTTTTAGTCTGCTATAGCTGAATACTGATAGTTTAAAACAAGAACAAACCAAGGCTATACCTATGAAGAAGAAATCTGCAGAGATCTTTTGTTCATCACTGTTTTTCTTAAGCAGCTTTATACAGCAAGTCCCATGCAGTATGGGTTAAGAAAGATCTCTGAGATTAACTCTTCTTCCAGGATGAAACTGTGTCCTTGTATGAGTTCTACATGAGCAAGCACATCCATCTCTCAATACAAGGGTGTGATTCCAATGGTACATCAAATACAAACTGAATAAGGTGTCGTCTGTAGATCTGCAGTAGGTGTGTGTAAAAATACATACGAGCATATTGGGGCAAATTCAAACTGATTGCTAAGCCACAGTGAAAAATGGTCAACAAACGGTGAAAGAACAATTTTACTTGGCATTTTATTCACTTAACAGAAACATTCACTTATCAGGTATCACTGAAGTGCAATTTACAGAACTTAGCAGCAAATTCACATATGTAAATTCAGATTTATTTTCTTTTGCTGTCTTTTTTGTTTTTTTTTTTTACAAATATTACAAATTTACATCAATTAGTACAGTATTGCCATTCACTCATGCGTGTTATGTACAGAATCTTCACTAAAGAATTACTACTGAGCAATTTTCCTTTGCTTCAGGAAATGCTGTGTGTAGGTCACGTGTGCTTCTGGGATGCGGTCCCATTACACTCTGTTGCTGCACGTAATGAGAAGAAGTAGACATCTAAGGTCATATTCAACCCTACTGCAAGCAGGTGCAGCTCCATTGCCTTCACCAAGATTAGCTGATCCCCACTTGCAGTGGGGACTCAGTTTGGTCTCTGCTACTAAATTCATTCTGGCAGCTGAATCCAGCACTGCATTTAAGTATTTCTTGCAACAAAGGATAATTCAACCCCACTACACTTTTTGTCCTTAAAAATAACCAGGCACGGTGTTGGTTGTCACAGTAGCTGTAACACCGGCCTGTGGAGCTATATGCATTAGTTGAGCTGACGTCATGCCAGGGCTGGAGGAGGATGGTTGAGGACAGGGAGATGTATGGAGGAGCCATTGAGGTCTCTTGTGTGCCAGATAAAGACTAACCTGGAGAGGAAAAGTAGAAGACGTTGCTTCCCCCTGCCCTGTGGATCTCTGCATGAGAAACCTTGTCCTCTCTGGTTGCCCTGTGGTTTCTCTCTATTGGTGGAATAGCTGGAGCCCCTGGGACCACCACTATCACTGTCACACATAGGTTCTCCCACACCTCCAGTCATGGGCCGCAGCCCCTCACCTGCCCACTGCCCCTCTGGACATCTCTGCTGCCCAGGTCACACTGCCCCAGTGACAGCTTGCTTAGAGGCTGGGACCATGCAGAGGTACCAGGAAGCTCCAGAAGGTGCCAGAAATATTCTGAATATTAATCAGAAGAGCTGACAAAGTGTTCGAAGTATTGACAAAGTGGTTACCATAGAATGTTTCCACTATTGAAACGTCTCAGGTTTTTGGTATTTTTTTTTTAACTATTTCTACTCTAAGGATTTTTTTTTTTAATATATTTTTGGTAGTTAATATGGAATGTATTATTTTGCTGAAAAGGTTTCTGGAAGGGGAGAGCTTTGTTTTATCTAATTTAAAAATTCTAGTTTATCACAATTGTTTTTATACAAGACACTATAGATACATCTTGTAGTTTATAATCTAAAAATAAAATCTCATCAAAATACTGTAGCTATTCTATCGTGGGCATCAATAAACAATGTATTTACTGTATATGGCTCTCCAGATATGATAAACCCTATACAAAGAGCATCTATCTTTATTGATAGGAACAGTTTCCCGTGTAAAGGAAATTACATGGAAAAATATGAGCCTTGTGTTGTTTGAAAAGTAACTCAGCTTGACAGTTCTGAGAAAATACCAGGACAATTATCACAAATCAGTAGCAGCATGTTATATACAGATTTAAAGAGAATCACAGGAATAAAAAGAAAACAGTAGTTATATACCCGCAAATCCCGTCATTTGAAAAACCCAAAATGGAAAGAAATGTACAGGGTGTTTGAAGCTTGGTTCTGCAGTGGGACTTTCAAAGCTCAGTTCTCCCATGACTGTATCTTCTGCGTTCTGATGAAGGTTGGGATGGTTCAAAGGTGAGATTATATCAGACCCAGCCACGGTTATGAAGAAAATATTTAACTGTTTGGTGCTACCTGTCTCCTAACTGAAAACCCCACCTGCTTGTCGGGCTGCAGATGAACGTGAATAATAATACTTGGCATTTACACATAGCTAGAATTTGGAAGCTGTTACACTGAGTAAGACCTTACCCAAGCCGGTAGTTGCATTTGCTGCACTTACATCAATTGAACTGTGTGGGGAGGTAAAACACACTGTGAGAGTGACAGAATCTGGCTTACACTGCTGCATATTACCAGAGCACTTTGAGCCTGCCAAGATCCTTAGATGTGAAGCAGGCAAGTAATATTATTCCCATTTGACAGGTGGGGAAACTGAGGCATGAAAGAGCCAGGTATCAAATGTGCTCTCTCATTTAGGAAGTCCTAGTTGCAGCTATTCAACCCAGTGTTTTTTCAAGTGTATGGAGCATCCCGAGCTCACACCCACTTAACTTAGAGCTGTGGATTATCAGAAGCTTGGAAATCTGAGGTTCTAGTGCCAGCCTGCCTGATTTTAGGCAGCTACCTGAAGCACCAGAGCTAGGAACATCATCACACTGGTCTCCAATGTCAGCACCTACAGAGCTGTGCAGCTCTGCAGACAGTGCAGGGTCGAATCACCCTCTTGACAAACATCTGCATCCCAGCTGGTGTCTAAAGGGCACGTGTGATGAACTGGGCCTGGGTAATTAAAATTTGCAGTGTGCAAAACTTGTAGCCAGATTTGAAGATTTGGTTGGAAGTGGTTTATCCAAGGCATCAGAGGGAATAAGTGTAAAAACCAGGGGAATCCTGACACCTGGCTTTGTGCTCAGAGTCAGCGGTGGAAAACAGAGTTTAAAAATTGCTGCATATCTTTGAGGTCCAAATTCTTAAGGATTTAGGCAGCTAAAAAACAGGATGATTTTTGCATAGACGTTAGACACCTTTTTTGTGGATGATTATGGATGCTCTGAGACCTGTTGTCATGCCGTGTGCCTGGGGTACTTCCGTCTTGGCTCACTATTTTCCATTATGCAGCGATGACTCTTGCACTGATTGTGTGAGGGAAAACAAACTCTATTTTGGATCAGGCAGGTGGCCAACTAATGCCTCAAATCAGGAATAACCAACAGCAATAAACAACGAAAAGCAGAATCTCTGTGAGGGTAGCATTATAATTTGGGCAGGTACATTCTTGGGAAGGGATAATGAAAAAGCAGTTTTCTAAAGTTGAGTTCAGTGCATCAGATGCATTTCTATTCATGTATTTCCAATACAGAATTAAAAGCAAATATTCCTGTGGAGGTTGCTATTAAATCTCAAACTGCTTCAGTTCTCTTGGCTCACGCGTCCTGCCTAGCCTTCTCTCCAGCTGATTTGATCCAGTCGTGTGGCAGAGGTGTCAAGTGATTTATACAGTTAGTAGGAACTGATCTTGCTCTGGGGGTTTCTTCACCCAGGTGCCCAGACCAGCTTTCTGAAATGCTTTAAACAGCTGCTGCTTGACAGACTGGTATGTCTGAGCCACCAGCTTTGCCTCGCTGTACACGGATGGCATGTCTCCATGGCTCGGTACTCGTGTGCTCAGCTGCAGAACACAAAACAGGGAAGGGGGGAAAAAATAAAATAATAATAAAAAAGCAACCAACAAGCCAAAGGAAACAGGAGGCTTCAGTAGCTGTATAATCTTCCTGTCTACATTTCATAAGCGACAAACAAACTATCACTGTGCTTTGTGTGTTTGCGTTTGGTTTAACAACAAAAATACGGGGAAGCAATAAATGCCTGTGACATGGTTTTGAGCCATTGTGGAGAGGAGCAGGGTAAACAGCTTTGCTTTGGAGTGGGCATAGGCCGTGGCAAACCTTGGTTTGTTTTACAAATGCAAACTCCTACTTCCCAGGTAAGATGACTTTTAGGAACAAAAAAAGGGAAAAATCCTTTCTGGGAAGCTTTAAAGAATGTGCTCACTTTAGCCTGGGAAGTAGAGCAGCTCAGTGCTTCCAAGTAATGCCGAGAAACACAGAACATCCCCTCCCATGCCCTCTCCTTTTTCCTCTTTAATCTGCTGTTGTTGGAAACGCTGCAGAAGCTGCCCAGGACAGAGCAGAAATCAAGCATCAGGATTCGTGCTGGTGCGGGAAAGTGAGTGCTTTGTCAGGACACTGGAGCTCCTGTTGGGAGCTGCCTCAGGAGACAGCACCACATGTCCACTGCCCTCCTCACCTGGAGCATGTGCACCTTTTGCTTTGTAGAAGGACTAAATAAAGGACATCCTCTGACCTGACCAAGTCTTCTCAGCGCCAAACCAGCAGTAAGGCTTTGACATTATATGAAAGAAACTGAGGTCTTGGAAAATGCCTTAGAGCAAGCAGATGGGTGAAAGTCCAATGCTTGCAAGCGAAGGAAGTAGCACCCTTGTAGGACAACGCACCCTCAGAACATGGCCTGATGAGCAAACAGCACTCTTTTCCTTCTCTCTAAAGAGGAGAGATGATGAAAGACAGATTAAAGGAGCAGGTGGATGTGCAGCCTGAAATGAACTGCTCCAGTCCATGTGGTGCTAGTGCACTATAAGGCTGCTCTGGCCAGGGGTGCACTGGCCCAGCAGCGAAAGAGGGTGATGCTGCCAGCCCAGGAGTCAGTGGGCCACAAGCTAGCCTCACCGGTGGTGGCTTCCCTCCAGCTGCCCCTTTGTTTCTAGAGGTGGACACTGATGACATCACCAAATGCTTTGTATTGTCAAAAGCAAAGTGCCCTGCTCAGCCACAAGTTACTCCCTCCTGCCCGCTGCAACCCCATCCCTGGTGGGAGCCAGGTGCAGTTCAGCTCTCCTGGCCATATTTCTCCCCATAGCCTGCCCTGGGGCCCAACTTGCGTCATGTTTTGGTCCTGTGAGGATCAATCCATTAGTTGATCCCCACCCCCCTTCCCATGCCACCTGCTGTGCAATGCATAGGCTGGGACCTGTGCCACCAAACTGTGGCTGAGTCATGGGCATAAAGCCCATGTTGGTCCCTTCTGCTCCCCACCAAGGTTCAGGGTCCCTTCTAGGACAGGTCATGATACTGCCTGGGATGGAATCAGTCTCACCAGCCTCCTTCCCAGGGCTCTCCTGCAGAGCAAAACAACTTGTCCTCACACCTCCCCAGCCTGCCTGCCCGCCTGCTTTCCCAAAAGACTTTGTTGGTGGAAGTGACTCCAGACTGCCCTACCATCACTCTGCCTGGTTCTTTTCCACCCATTTCCCAATAAGTAAAAGGATTTGGCACGTAATATTTTTTTTTTCTTGTCCTTGTCTTCTCCAGCTCTGCATGGGCTGCGGGACAAGTCTTGACAAGCCTTGACAAGCCTCTTTATAGCAAATTAATATTCTATCGGTGAAAGGAGGTGGGCTGAGGAGACACCGCATGTTCCCTGCTGCTCCTCCTGGAAGTGGTGTTCCGCACCTTGGTATCTGTGTGCTTCTCTCCCCCAGCACTTCCTTGAAGGGTCAGGCAAGAGGAGAAATGGTGATTCCAGAGCCACGAATAATGAGAAGATAATTTCCTATTCCACATCAAGCTTTTTTGCATGTCCTGCACCCCTAGGCTCCACCATGTTTTTGGCCATCCATCTGTCCTGACACTGCTTCCCGTCTGTGGGAAGTAACAAGTGTGAGGGCAGGTTGACTTCACTGCCATTTCAAATAAGGGGAGTTCATGGTTATTTTCCTTAGAGAAAGCAGGGCTGTCGAGGGGTGGTGGCCACTGTAATTAAGTACAACCTGTAGTTTTAATACCATTAAATTGTACTGCTGCTGAGTGTAGTGAAATCAGAGAGCCTTCAGCACCTGGCCACTCATCTTAAGAGCTGTATGGATGCCTCGGCAGATCTGGGAGAGTGGGGAAGAGGAGGGGAATGGGCAATCCACAGCACCTGCTTTAGCTAACTTGGGTGAGAGTGGGATCTGTTTAGGTTGGGAGTCTAAACCCCCATGGCACAATGAAGTGGCATAGATGTCTCCAAGGCAATGAGAAATATTTCCCTCAGGTCTCTAAGACTTAGTGATTTAATACTCCTCTTAGCGTCAAAGGGATACTTGGGGTAAGATACATAAAAGATTGCCCAGTTGTGCTTGTATGAACACTTAACACTCTCTTGGCTTTTGATTGCTCATCTGAGCACGGATCCGTTGCCAATGACAGCCAGAACACCTATCTCCCACCCCGAACCCACCTCAGCTTTCATCTCCCATAGCTGATCCCACGGGCACTTAGCTCCTAACCCTCTCCCAGGCATTATCAGGGGGGACACAGGACACCTGTGAAGGCTGCAGCTTCATCATGAGATTGCTAAAACAGGGTCGATGCTGGGGAAAGGACAAGCCTACCTAGTGCTGGTGGCAGTGTCCTGTCAGTGCATTAGACCTACCTTTCCATGAAGCTTTGCCCACCGAGTGAAGAACATGTGTTTGCAGAGCCGTGAGGGAGTCCCACAGGTCCTCTTCCCTGTTGTGGCATTGATAACCTCCAAGTCGGTGTTCCCCACAATCCAGTTCACACTGAAGCTGGGAGATTTTCCAGGCTGCCGAGCATCAGCGTGGCTAATGCCTGGCAGGGGAGAAGGACACCAGTAACATCCAGTTAAACACTGAAACCTTCAGAGGCTGCTAACATGGTGAGTTGTTGTGGAACATCAGGCATTCTTGAATGAACATGCTGGCACTGTGCACTGTGTGTGCTGTTATCACCTCTGGTTAAATGTTACCAGGCTGAGTACCTTAGAGAGACATAATTTAGCAATTCCTATAGATCTTTTTCCACCTTGCAGGCAGCCTTTCTTTAGCCTAAGGAAAGCCATTAGATGTAGCATGTGCTGTTGACAGCAGTGTGACAGTTGCTGAGTGAAATCTTTCGGAAAGGCTTTAATGGCATAACTGTTTTTTACAAGGAGTTAAGCAGCAAAGTGCTTTTATCCATGAGTTCCTCCAGGTAAGCTTTCCATGGTCCAGCATATTTACCTGCTGGGGCCTTTGCTGTGACGGGAAGTCTAGATCACAGGCGGTATAAACACGGGATAAGAAAATACAAAACATACATTTCATCATCACAGGGAGATTATTAGATCCAAGTTAATAATGACCTTGTAGACACTGCAGACCTACACAGGAAACTCTTGCTCCCCACCTTGCTTGCAAGATTCCTACCCTGTATGGGTGCAACAATCTCTTCAAGGGCTAGTGTCCTAGTGGCAATATGTTGGACATCTTTAAGTGGAATGCACCTTATTTAATTTTGGACAGCTACAATGATGATGTTTTCGGTCATCTGGGGTGACTGTATGACCTTTGTGTCATTCGCATAGCAAATTTTGGACATCTGAATCACATGCTGGAGTCCACAGTCTACAAGGGTCAGATCCCCTTGGCTCTAAATGCAGATCAGGGCTGCAAGGTCAGGTGTGGGTGTGTGTATGAGAGAGTTATTTTTAACGAGGTAAATTCCTGTCTCTTCTTAACCATATAGTGTAGTTCAATCTTTCCATGACTCTCTGTTGCTTTCTTATTCCTTGTACCTGAAACCAGGGAAGGATTAGTCTTTGCAAGGAAATAAGGGGAATAAAGGAAGTGGTTGGATCATTTTCCAGAACAGGATAAATGCAACCAAGTGAGCTCTGCCTTGTCCTGCTCATTAGTGTTTTTGGGAGCAAAGAATCAACACTGGGAGCTTCCAAGGCTGGAAAGACAAAGAAACCTGAAGCAGTTTGAATGTGCTGGAAAGGTGGGCATTGGATGGTGTGTCTGGATTCAGCTGTTGAGCCCCTCTCTACTAATTGGCTGTGTGGGCCATTAGCTTGCAAACCTGGACAACAAAAGCTGCCGTGGTGAGCAGGCAGGTGGGGACTGTGCTGGTGGGCAGGAGCTGCCTGGCACAGCCACCACAGCACAGGCCAGGGCTGGATCTCTGTTTCAAATGGCAGCTCCCACCAAAGCCCCTGCCTGCGACAGCTCCAGCAACAGCTCGTGGTTTGCACAGCCTGATGGGACCTGCTTTCATTGCTGCTGGGTGGAGGGTAACAGAGAAAGGTCCTTTGCGTTTTTTGCTGAAGGGTTTCAAAGAACTTCTGCAGAGAGGGAGCAGAACTGATACGGGCTGTTCAGAGAGGAGGAGATTAAAGAAGAAAGATCAAAGACCCTCCTTTCCAAAGTGCCTGTCCTTGCTCAGGGATCTTATTTTCAGAACACGTGCACATTATGAGCATCTGCTGATCTCTGGCAGAGTGGGAAGGAGATGGGAGCTGGTGGGAACGCAGCATTCATCACCATGTGAAACATGCCAAGCTTGGTAAGCCCCTGCGAGGGACCATGGGAGAAGCAGAGGGCTGTGCGGGCTCAGTTGTGGCAGAGATGCTGCCTCTGCAGGCACCTCCTGCCTGGGACCTCTCAGCATTGTGCGAAGCAATGTCAGTGAGGACATACTCCCTATCCACTCCTGTCCCCTCTGTGTTGGGAGGGAGCTGCAAGAGCCAGATGAGCATGCACAAAGAGGTGGCCATTGAAGGGAAAAAATTACATGGCATTACCACTTTGTGTCGCTGGCAAAGCTGGAATTTCAGAAGTCATCTCAGTCACTGGGACTGAACTCGCTACTGTGTACAGAAGAGAATTACAGCTAAGTCATAATGTCACCCAGGATTTGTAAACACATTCATATCGTATTAATACCTCTCTCAATTTCTTTTCCCCCTGAGAAAACAGATCAGTCTGCAACTGAAACTCTGGTTCACCTAGGCAACAGGATATAAACCGAGAGCTCGAAAATCAGATAGTTCTCTGATGTTATTCAAATGCCTCTATACAGAACAAGATGCAAACAGATCAAAATCAGCTGTTAGACACTATGCACTGCTCTCTGTCAAGATAGCACCTAAAAGCTTAGAGGACTTGAGTGCCAAAAAACACAACAGCAAATACCCTGCCATGCAAAGTTGCCACAGGCCACTAAATAAATACAAATGTGAAAACACTGACCAGAGAAAATGAAGGAAAGGCTGCGTGGAGGACAGAGAAGTCTGTGGGTGCCCACCAAATGGGGGCTGTACACCCTGCCCAGCCTCTCTGGCACCTCTCTCTGCTCTGGGTGGACCACTGTGAGAGCTGGAGGCTTGCCCCAGTGCCTGGGAAACCCTCCATGCTAGTTTGGCTTTCATGTTTTCTCTTCCCAAATATCACATATAAGTACATGTGTTTATGTAACACATAATGATATTTTCACATCTTTTTCTGAATGTGAGAGAAGAGGCTTTAAAAGAAAAAACATGATACTCATGACATGCAAATATAGAGCCTAGATATCTCCTCTGATTGTTGTTTTTGGTCTTTCTTCAACACTTTCTTCATGTTTTTCTTTTGACAAATAATTGTTCTGTTTTTATTTGAAAAGGAACACCCAAATAATCTAGATAATTTTCTCTCCTTTATGTAAATCGTCCTCCTTAAAACCAACACAACAAAGAGTACAATAGGAGACTGTAGAAAGTGGAAGGAAAAATCTTTGTACAAACAATATGAACTTGAGTATCATGGGATATGAACTGAAATCTGTTCTCATTCTCCTCTCTCTCCTTGCAAAACCTCATGCCTCTTCAAGATACCCTTTAGAATGGCCTCAATCTTAAGAGAACATGAAATAAAAATGACATAGGGCTTTTCTTTCTTTTAAAAAATATACTCAAGATTAATCCCAATGAATGAGTGGATTTCCACCTGGCTGGGACTGGTGTGAGCAGAAAACCTTAGTGATTATTTTTCTGTGGGGCCAAGGAGTTATCTCAGGATATCTCATCACACACTCTCCTCTCCTTTGAAAAGTTTGTATGCTATGATCAAGTGACAAAATAATTGGCATCCTTATATTTGAAGGACTCCTGCAATTTGAAATCCCTGGCTGGCCTGATCCCCGAGACAAGTGTGGGAGATGGAGTTGCCTGGCTGAGATTGTTGAGGTTTGGCCTCTTAACACATACGGTATGGCGTTTGCTAGCTGCCCATCTCCTCTGCCACTGGATATGCTGTCAGCACAGTTTTCCAGGTAAGGGAAATATAGCATAAGCCTCAGCTATGTAAGTTTTAAGCAGTATTGGCTCCCTGGGATATGTGGCGGAGGGAAGATTACAAATAATGGCTTTAGAGACAAAAACAGTGTAGACAGAGAGAAACAGATTCCTCCCACTGCTTATCCTGGGCTGAAAAAAACCCACAAACACCACTGAAAGCAAAGCAAATGCTTTTATAGACAGAAGTTTCTGGGAAGGAGGAAGACAGCCATGAAACAATCAGATATTTAAAGTGACAAAAGGATCCCTCTGATGCATTTCTATCTCCCTTGAAATCTCTGGCAATGACCCTTGGATATAAATAAACACTTGAGCCAATATGATCTATTACTTTTACTCTGCAGGGCTATACCAGCAAAGCAAGAGCTGTTCTGTGGTTATATCTCTTTATAAATACCTTATTGTGTTTTCAGCCTTTCAACAGTTCAGGTGGGTTTCCCTGTACATTCCACAGACAGAGTGAAAGTGGGTGTGATTTTGATTTTAATGTACGGGTGGGCTTACTTACAAGGCATTACGGCTGGTACAGGACGTGATCAGCTTCCCCAGTGGGAGATGCAGAGGCTTCTACCAGACTGGGATGTGCTGCTGAAATAACAGCCAGGTTTGGGAAATGAGGAGATTTTTCTTGACCAGCTGTGAGTCCTTTTCTCCCTCCCATAATGTGGTGTGGGAAGGCAGAGGTGGGCTGAGACAAGCCTTGGCCAGGCCAAGGCAGGAGGGACAGGAGAGGACATAGAATGGAGGAGGCATGTGGAGCAGAGTTTGCTGCATGCTTTCATAGTGCAGTCTTTGGATGGCTGCACTGAAGAGTTAAAAAATGGAGATAAGCTATTCAAATATGGATAAGCCTTCTGACCTACTCACCTCATAACACATACATGCACATCAGACTTGCCAGATGTACTAAACCACACGGAACCTGAGAATTTCCCCAGTGGCTAAACTATCACTTCTGTCTCAGCCAAACTGATTTTGTCACCAGGACATGTTAAAACAAAAACAAAACAACAACATGAAATAAATAAGGAATAAAGCAGCACTCTCCTTACTAAGGAACCTAGAGGGCTTTGAAAGTCAGTGGGGTACTCCTACTAAAACATCCTGACCTCCCAGCTCTGTAACCTTGACATTGTATTGGTGTGTCAGAGAATCCTCCTGAGGAACAATTGTCAGTCTAAGAGTAAAGTAAGAGGCTAAGCCTGTGGAGAACTGGTGGCCCTTAGCACCCACATGCCTCATGAGCATCTGAAGGCATTCAAGACTTTGTGGGATTTTGCTGGGATGAGGCTGGACAGCTGCTGCCTGACTGGGGATTAAGGAAGTGGGAGTCAGGGGGATGGAGAAGGACCAGAGGCCTGGAGCTGGAACAGGGACTGGGCAGGAGAAGTGATGGCAGTGAGAGTAGTCTGAAATACCTGGAAACCACAGAGATGCTCACACGACAGGCAGCAGCCTTGTCTGGTGGCAGCACCACCTCCCTGTGGTCTGCTGAGCAGGCATGGTCTTCTGCATTGGCAAATAGCCCTTTTCTTATGGCTGTTTGCTCCAAACATTATGACTAGCAAGTGGTAAAAAGGAGCAGGGGCACGGGCGGCTGGGCTGCACGCATGGTGCCAGAGATGCGAGGGCTGGCTCTCCTCACTCCATACATTTGTGTGTTCACTGGCTGAGGAAGAGTGGGATGAGAGAGAGTTAAACCTAATATTTACTGAAAACTTTGTCCCTGGTTTTTAGAGATCTTTTACTTAGTCATTCACTTTTTTCCACTCTGAGCATTCTTTGTACAGTGTTTTGCTACCAGCTTCTATCCACTACTGATGCTTTTAGTGGTCACCGCATATTAAAAAGGAACTGGATCTAAATGCATCAGATTCTTCAATTTGCAAATTCGTACTCTGCAGGAAGAAAAGAAGGCATGAGATAATGGTTTACTTACAACCAAGTAAACATTCCTGTTGGTGACCAGCACAATTAGTGATGGGAGAGGGGATCATTTGTCTTGCAGGCAGGTGTTTGCTTACCACTGAGCAGCAGCTGATTGCGCCGGTAAGAAGCTGGCAGCTGACCAATGTCTTCTATTCTATGGCTCATTACCCGGGAAAGGTGACCAGTGTGGTAGAGGCTTCCCACAATGATGCTGTGCAAGTACATGGGTTCGATGAAGGAGCTGAGGAGAGCACCTTGGAGCCCAAGGATGTTCCATCTAGAAAAAAAATTCAGGAGCAATAAAACACATGGGTGGAAGAATGGCCACAAGAGAGCTGCCCTGGGAAAATCAGTGAAGGCAAGCATATGGATTGGATGAGGGATGAAACCATTCCTGTCCCTGTCCAATGATGCATGAAGCATTTCACTGGTGGGTTATTATACATCTATGGACTGATTCCACCTCTATGATGGTTTTAGATTACTGTGAAACCACTGAGTTAAGGGATATGTTTGTGTCTTGTGTTATTGTGAACAGAGGCCTTTTGTTGAGAGCTATTCTTTATAAAAGGATTTGGTGTTTGATGAACGTTCATTTAGCATGTCTTTAGCAGAATTTAAATTTTTTTATGCATCTATAATTTTACACTTGAAGTGGTAGAGCTAAAATGAAAACTTCCTTTATTCTACCTGTATTTACTATTTGTCACATATTAGTACCATCCCCTAGTCACACAGCCAAGATGATAAATGACATAGGCGGCCAAAATTCCCACAGAATTGTGAATAATTTTCCAAAGCTTCACAGGCTAACATTTCCTTGCACAAATGAGCATGCAGATATGAAGACATCCATAAGAATCAAATCCTGATCCTGAAAAATAAAAAAATAGTTACACTTTTAGGCAATTTATTTGTAAACAATAGTTTGACCTGCTCTAATGTGTTCAGAGTGATGAGTACGTCTCATTCTGTTGCTGTCTTAAAGGTGCAACAGAGTGATGGTGGAAACCTTGGGGCCTTTAATCTGTTAATGACTGTGAGCTCCGTACTACTGATGTTGGATTAGTTGCCAGAACTGTTCTGCATTTTAATAGCCTATGAATTTTTACGTCTAGCTAGGCACAAATATGCTCTAAATTCTTCAGGGGACAGGTAATTGGTTAAAAAGTGGAAAAATTGTAAAGAGGAAAGAAGTCATGATGCTGTTATCTTCTTGGCAAACCTATTTAGCTCAGTCCACCTAACAAGGTGTTCCCCCTCGCACAAACACTGACATGCTCTCTTACACTTGGGTAATATTTTTATGTAAGTGCAACACTGTCAATCTGTTTGAATAGTTCTGAGTTCAGGAGTTCAAACTGAAAATGCTTCGGAAAATGTAGTTTTAGAGAGCGTATTTTGGCTCATTAAAAACTGAAACACCAGCAGCATTTGGAACTCTGTAGCTGACTGAAGAAAAGGGTAAGAGGTGCCTGCTATTTAAGGCAACATCCAGTGGCTGCCATGCTAAATAATGTGTTTAAAGCACAATCTCCATCAGCAGCAAGCATTATGTAGCTAATTTCTTACATCATTGTTCTTTTCATTAATTAACATTTCTCAACCGTTAGTGCAATTATTGCAGTGCCTCCGTGCTGTATGTCTCTTTTCATGATTAATAAGGAGTCATTATATTTCCCTTTCCTGAAGCAGTCAATTAACACGGTATACTTTCCATTAATTACTGAATGTTTAAAACCAGCATGCTGTACCTGGAGAGCAATCTGCTCTAGGAACCTGTGACACCAATTGCTTTAAAAAGTTCTCTTTAAATTTTATTCCAAAAACACAAGCAATTTAGCTGGCTATATTAATTTGCCTCCGAAGCAGGGCTGTGAATGAGAAACATCTTTTAATCTCATGCAAGAAAAGGCAGCCATCTGGCTGCTGAGGATTTCAGAGTCAGACTCTCCCCATCTCCCTCTGTAAATGCAGGTCATTAAAGTAATGTGTTCATCTACATAAAACTCAAATGGAATATAAAAGGTAATATTTATATACAAACAATTTAGTCCCACAATTTAAACAGTCATTGGTTTTATGAAACATTTACTTTAGTTGATCAGATTTGCATAACTTCATTTGGGGGAAAAAAACGTGTGGTCATTCTTGCAAATAACATCATTTTTAAAGGAAAGAGCTGCCTCTTTGAGTAAATATCTTATCATGATGCAAAATTAATAATGCAAGCTTAAGAAACAGAGTTGAGTTCAGCTAACAGTACTGTGCCTCCGACCAGCTTCTAAGGCGAGTAAAAAAATTAGACAGCGATATCTTTGTCCAGATGGAAACATGCAGTGTTGTTTTCAACACTTGACATTTCCTTAGAAAAAGCTTGTATCTTTGATTGAAGGAGAGAAAAAAGGCAGCTAAACAGAAAAACAACATATGTTCAACAATATTTGAATTTTAGCAATGTGCACATCACAAGAAATCATCTGAGCTTTATTTACCAAAATAGGGGATTGTGTTCAGATCATAAATTACAAGGTAATAACGATTATTTAATTTAAATTCTTTGCAAGGAACCTTCCTTTTCTTTAGAGATATTTCTCTGCCTAATTCTGAACATGTTCAATCTAGTGTAAAAAGGGATTTGCATGTCAATGGAATTACACTATTGGAAAACATACTATAAGCATGATCAGGTCATCTCCTATGTACTAAAAGCGTTTAATAAACATTAATTAATTCTCACAATGCTGCTGTGAGGTAAAGCCCCATTTTTGTACACCCTGGGGAATCAAGGCAGAGGCAGTATGGCTTGCTGAAGTCTCCTGTTTTATTCAGAGGCAGAGCTAGAGTCCATGGCTTCTAGATGCAATAGTTGCTCTTGAAGACAAGCCCATTCTCCCATCCCAAAAGAAGACCCAGGTCAGTGTAGGGGGCAAGGAAACTTCTATATCAGCCATGGTGGGTTTTGGCTTCAAGGTATAAGTAATTACAATACAAATGGGACAGAAGGGCTGGACAGAAATAAAGGGAAGGGAGAAGAAACATAACAAAGAATACAGGCGAAGAGAGCAAGCCATGCTTGATGGATAGAAAGTGGTGCAAAAAGAGACTGTGCCAGAACCAGACAGCATCCTATGGCAGGAAGACAGAGAAATCAGGAAAAGTGCTGACACCGAGAAGGCAGTATTTGGTGGGGACTGTTTGCTGGGTCTTCTTGAGCAACGCCAAGGCTGGTGTCCACGGTGGTGGTAGTGGGGAAATGGGATGAGGTGATGGCACTGCTGCCTGTTGCGCTTCCCGGCGCAACACAGCACTGTTTTATCAGCAACCAGTTAGAGAAGATGTATGAAAAAGCAGAGATGGAGCTTTGCCTCAAGTCCAGCCCAGGTTTGGCAAAGTGTCCAGTTGTTTCTGTCCGGAAAGCATCCCCAAGCACACGCATGAGTCCCATTAAGTCAGCACAAATCCTAGGAAAAGAGGGGTCCTGTGCTGAGCTGGTCAAAGCTAGACCCTTGCACTGCTGCTGTTGTCCTTCAGAGCACGGTAAAAGCACATTAATGATGGGGGAAATTATCAGTACTCACTGTGCTTCTGTTCTGTGGATAAAAAGACCTAACTTGGAGGACAGCCAGTTCAGTATTTTGCATAAACAATAGATTTAACTGACAAATATTTGGGGGAAGATCTTTTATCCTGTGTTTTGTACATCCCTTGACCAACACACACAGCTAATGTCCTGACTCGATCCTTTGATATCTGAACATCTGTGGGATTATATGTAGGCAGATGATAGGGAGAGATCTGTCTGAACAACAATGAAACTATCAATAAGGGTGTTCATTTTTGAAGGAGCTATTTCTCTGTAGCCTCATTTAGGTCCATGGAAGTAGCTGTGTTCCCATCTGTAACAAAGTGCTCTCTTCAAATGTGGCTTTTCAAAATAAAATTATTATTCAGAGCAATGCAGTGTTACATTTTGGGTCCTCCATATATCAAAGTGACTTTTCTTGCTATGAGGAAATATGCTGCATCATTCTGAATTTTCCTAATTGTGCAAGATTTTAAGGGCTGTGTTCAAGGGCACACATCTCTCTAATAACTTATATGCCGTATGCTTCGTAATAACCCTTCCAATAAATTGAAAATCAGCCCACTGCTCCTTTAGTCACAGATCTTATTTTAAAAACCCCAAATCTTCAGCAAGCAGGATGAATAAAACCAAATGTCTCCCCTTTTCACTTAAATATGGGAGCTTTTTGTGCTTTAAATGGATGGAAAGTATACCCTTCCTTTTTGTTCAAACAGCAGATATTACTGCACTGTTTACAAAGACAAAATCCCGCATCCAGTTTTCAATATAGATAATCCCTGAATAAATATATTTTTGCCTGTTTGTCAATCACAGAAATGCCAGCAACGCGCTGGGAGGCATCCCACAGCAGGCAGCCTTTCTTTAATCAGGCGCTGTGCTCCCCCAGCCCCGCACATGGAGTGGGCTGGGGGCAAGCCCTTGCAGCTCCCACACTGCTGGCAGCACAGGACACCAGTGAGGTGTGCCGGGAGATGTGCCCTCAAGCCGTAACCACATCACAGCGCCACACCTGCATGCTGTAGCATCCTCTCAGCAAGTGAGTTGGCTGCAGCCCCCATACCAGGACCAACCAAAATATGGATGATAAAAATACTGAGGAAGGGGTTTAGGGGCAATCCATGGGGGTGCAAAGGGCTGCAGCCTTGCTCAGGTCAGCATGTGGCTCCTCAGCCATTGCTGAGCTATGGTGTGACACCTGGAGACCCTTTGCTGAGTACTGCCAGCATCAGTTTGTACATACCATTACCCAAAGCTGAATGCTGACACACTCCTGCCATCAAACCCCTTCGAAACTGAGATGTGGAGAGATCTGCATGGTGCTTAAAACATCTCAAGGAATTGAGTCCACCTGCCGTTGAAGCTTGGTGAGACTGAAGTGTCTCCTCTGGACCTTTGGAAATCTTGCCCATTAAAAAGCACTGCTGATGAATTTCAAAGCTTATTTTGTTAAGGCTTTTTACAAAAGATACCTTTTTTTTTTGGTCATTATTAAGAACTTTAAGTCTTACCCGCTTGGTGTGTTGTTAACCTCCTGTACCACAGTTTCTATTACCAAATATTTCCAGCTATGCTTCACGCAGTGTAAATTGATATTCAGGCTGGCCTGTGCTCAGCAGAACACCTGTGGTGTTCCTATTTATATGACCATTTAGCTATTATTGGTTTGGAAACTGGAACTAGTGCATTAGTTTTTGATCTGTATTTTAACAGTAGGTGGTTTATGTGTGTTTTCTGGAACCTACCTTGTGGTGAAAGATTGAAATTGAAATCTCAGTCACACAGAAAGGGGTTAAGAGAGAGAATTACAAATCTTGTGCACAAATCATCTCTAATTGAAGATCTAGCTGTGTTAATTGATTTTCATTTACATTAATATGCAGCCTTTGAAGTAGCTTTTCTTAAGAGTTACCTTGTCAAGCTCAGTCTTCTGATAACAATGGCTCTGGTCGACAGGCCAACACTAAAATAGATCTAAGAATGCCAATTTCTAACACCGACTTTTAGTCTTGCATTTTTATATGCTACATTTAAATACAGCTTAGTGTGCTTAACTCATCTTGTAAAATGTTACTTCAGACACCCACTGTTAAATCCTGAAACAGTGCCTTAAGACTGCATTACCTTGCAATACTTTGAACATTTTCCCAATAAAGATTCCGTACCATTCTCTAGTTTGTGGGCCCAAATAATCCACAAACCTTAGCCATGGGACATGAATAGACTGTCAGTGTTGTAATGCAAAGTTTGGAGGTCCTTTGTTACTGCTTGTGTCATTTTACAGGTGAGGTATAATTTAGATGTTCAAGGTCTTATTTAACCTCTGGGTTTAATGTCACTGTTTTTGTGAGGTATGAGGAAGTGGATGACCATTAACCTAGTGGCAAGAAAATACACAGTCTTTCAAAGGTGACCTTTTGAGAAGCAGTAGTAAGAAAACAATTTTAAGGCCAGAACTTCTTACAAAATAAGCACTGAATTCTGGCTTTTATTTGCTGTATAAAGACAGCATCTGTGAACATTTCTCCCTCCAGATCCTGCACCCTGCAAAGTGTGTTCCTCAAGCCTATCTCCTGCAAGAGGACTTCTGAAAGAGGACGAGTGCCACAGCTCGTGCCTTTACAAGTAAGTCTATACACTCTTATTCTGTGTAGGTGCAAGTTTGATGCACAGAAGGCTGGCATCTCTCTGAAGAAAATACATTAGCTAGTTATCCTGTCAGCATGAACCTGCTCTGCCCTGGCCATAGCATGAGATCTCCAGTCCCCTTGCCAAGGTCTATCAAGGAAGAGGGTCTTGGGGAAGAGCAGCGCACTACAGAACTCTGTCTCTAATGGGACCATTTGGATTGGTAGATTCTGGGACAAATAATTTCTCTAGTTTCTCTGCATTGAAGAAGAAGGAATCCAGGTGCTGGTGATAAGATGTATAAACTTGATGAGCTTAGAGCATAGAACAGGAAACATTATACAGAAGGGAGGTGGCATGCATTGTTAGAGCAGGGGCATGGTGGGCCTTAGGGGATGAACCACAGTGGAAGGAGACTGGCATGAAGCTCTGTGTTCCCATGGGTCAGAGGGAAAAGCATATGGAGTGAAAGGCGGTTTCAGTACTCTGTGGCAGACTATGAATTTCTCCTACAAAAGTCTTATCCAGAGGTCATGGACTTGAGTAAAAGTGCATAGTTCCTCCATATTTTGTCCAGTCTTTCAGATTCTGCTGTAGGAATAAGAAGTAGACACATTTGGAAATTCTTATTTTATATATGCATGCTTTTGAATGTGTGAACTATCGCCTGCAAATCTGACATAGATGCACACACTTTGTGTGCAATGGGAAGCCAGCAGTTTTGAGTAGGGAAGAGGGGAGATTCAACATTGGGCTGGCTTTGAGCAGCTGGAGACACAAACAGAGAGCTGGTGTCCTTGATGCTACAGGGCACCCCTGCAGCTGGCGGGGACCTTAGCACCTCTAGTCCTCACTGGTCTGGACGTTGCTGACAGTCCAAGCAGAATTTAGTGCTGAACCTTACTCATGTTTGGTTATTGGATTCTGATCCTCAAAGAGGAGCTGAACTCTTGAGATATCCTTGGTTTTTACCCAGATGTGTGTGCCTCTGTGTGCGTGTGTGTGTGTGTGCATGCCTTTGTGTGTATGTGTGTACATAGGCCAGCAACTGCTGAGATTTCCACCACCAGCTGCATTAACCTTGCACCGACCTTCTAATAAACAAAGGTATGAGCTGCTTCAGCATCCTGCCTTAGTATGAGAGAGTGAGATGAAAAGAAGTTTAATTTGGTCCAGTGTGTGAATGGGTTTGCTGTCACAGAAAGCCTAAATTCTCTTAGGGCTACGATGTCTCTGTTGACATAAAGGTCTTAATACAGGTTATGATTTGCATCAAGAAAATGTTAAATGGCACAGATTTTTCCTCAAACAGCTGATTGTTTTCAAAGGGATTTTGCTCATGTTATTGCTGCTTGTTCACAAGTGTATACAGTGTACATTACAGAGGAAAATGAAGGTGGATGTATTAGGTGTTAGTGTAATTAACGAACTACAGGCCTAAAGAATGTGGTTTAATCCTAAAATCTATGGCACTGAGGGGCTGAACTCACTTCAAGTGCACTGTGAGACTCGTAGAAGTTGTGAGTGTAAAAGTTAACACTCTCTTTGGGTGGGTTATTTGGGGATACACAGAGCCAAAACTTTAAATTTGCACATATAAATGCATGGGTTTTTAAAGCCAGAAGGAACCACGAAGATCTATCTAGTCTGACCTCCTTTATAAGGCAGTCATAGAATTTCACCTTGTAATTCTCTGCCCGAGCCAAATAACGTGAGTATTCATGCCAGAAGTGTTTGTGCTTTAATTCAGTAAGGGAATAGGTATCATACCAGACTTTTTATCCTGCAATCTCAACAAAACCACAGAGCCCAAATAATGCATACCAAACATGAAATTCTCTCAGACTTGTGGTGATAGTAATAAAAATTGCTAAATGCCTTTGAATAACAAATAAATCTGATTAAACCACTCTCTGCTTATGGCTGTCCTGTGAGCTAGAAAGAACATAAATCGTTAGATACATGATTTATAGAATATTATACACTTTTCTGAGTAACTCTCTCCGTTTTTGGGTCTTTGATATTCTGATAGCAATGTCCTTTGCAAATAATGCAAAATGATGTATATTTTAGCAGCTACTGGCTAGGCTCTCAAGAGGAAACATTCTCTAATAGCCCAGTACCCCTGAGGGGCTTTTACAAGCAATAAAATCCAAAGCATACAAGCCAGATTCCTGTTATATCTTGCTTATACAAACATGAATTTCAGCTTCTGAGATCTTTTTTCTCATTGCAAGAAAAGTATAGATACTGTGCAACCAGATTCCTGCATCCTGCAGACATTTGGAGAGTCAACAGTCTATGTGGTAGAGCAAATATTTGGAGTCTGAAGTGTGGCAGAAAACCGCCTCCTGATCTCTTCAGAGGGGAAAGAGCAGGGAAAGGACCATCACACAGCAATGTCCTTGTCCACTGGACTCCTCTTCTGCTTGTACTTTCTATGATCAGAGGTGAAGAAAGCAGAAAACATCCCTATATGTGCTGAAAAAAAAATCAGGTGGAAAAAAACCTTTGATTTCTCTCCCGTATAGGTGAGGATAATGAGGATAAAAATGGAGCTCAGATAGTCTTTAATGTGGTAAAGTGAAATTCTGGATAATGTTTATTGAGATGCCATATCCAAATCTCTTCTCACCACTCTTTGCCAGGCTTTACATAACATTCACAGGAGCTAGAAATCTCCAGCAATGCTGTCACTGGTGGCCAGCCCTGCTTATTTTCTGCCATGCAAGAGGTGTTTTAAAACATTTCCTGCATTATGGGTGCTTTGTTTTCACTAGCACAGTGACTCCCAAAGTAGAACTTTTGAACCTGAATGAAGTTATGCAACAAATATATGTAATTAGGAGCCTAGCGGAAGTAAAATTGCAGAACCAGGTCTCACAATGTGACCATGAAAGAGAAAGGAAGGGAAAGGCATGCTTTCCAACTGCAGCCAGCATCGTAAACATCTATACATAGCCTTGGGTACTCTTTCCAGAAGCTTTCAGACTCTTAAACATGGTATGTGCCATGGCGATGTCCCCAGCACTCTCTGGACACCATGTTCCTTTCTCAGTTTCCCTTGAGAAAGGGTATTTTTTTACATTCAACTCCATACTCTTTATCAACGTTGAATTTTTCTCCTCAAAATCCCTGTTTGGGCCCCTCTTGTCTGGTTTTCATCACTTGTAGTTACTGGAGCTGCCCACATCAGATCCATAAATTAGCTTTTCTGTGGTCATTTCCTATCTCTATCCTTCCCCTTTATTAGGAATGACCATTTCCTCTTCCTTGTAATCTTCACTGGCTTCTGAATCTCCGACTTTTCTTGGTCTTTTCATCTGCTAATTCAGCAGTTGTCCTACCTATTTCCTCTGTACCAGAGCTCTTAAACCTGACCAAAGAGTCCACAGAGCTTGGAAACGTCAAAAAAACCACCACCACTCCTACAAATGTTGCTTTTCCCACTCTTTTTCTCAGCCTCTTTTTTGACTGTGCCTTACTGGTGAGAGTAAACGTTTGCTGTTCAACGTAGGAAATAATGATTGCTGAGGGTTTTTTTGGTTTTGGTCTAGGAAAATCCCATACCAATTTGAGTTACTGTGCAAATGAATAATAAAAGCTGCAGGAATTGATACAATATTGCAGTAATAATACAAAGATGAGAGCTGAAAGTTTGTTTCTATCCTGGAAAAACTTTGTGGTAGATTCTTTTTTTCTTCACAGACTTCAGTGCTGTTTAGATATGTGGCAACAAGGAAAAGATTCACTGAAAATGCTTAGCAGATGTGCCTGGAGAAAACCCAACTTCTCAGACTGCGTTACAGTCAACATCCCCATCAATAGCAAATGAAGTACTGTTTGCAAAGCTGATATTTAATTCACTGGCTAATGACATTCAAACCAGAGAGAGTGCAATATTTCCACGCTCAAACTTAAATTTGTTTAATTTTTTGAGTCCATATGGATCTGAACATGGAAAACCCAACTGCATCTAAAAACAGTGCAGGAGATCCACTGAAAACAGGGTTTTCTGTTATCTCTTATGAATAAATGAAAATATTATAGCAGAAGTTGCTCTTTATCCTTCATGCAAACACAACAGTTGTGATGATTGCACTTAGCAGAGGGCGGATTTTGTGAATCTGTTAGTATTTCCTTTTGCTGGTTCAGTCATACATTTTTCTGCCAAAATGGCAGGTTTTGCTAAGCCTGCAGACTAATTTAACTTCACTGGGTCATCCAGATCAAGCTAAGAACAGAATTTGTGCATTTGCATTAAACAAAAGCTTTATGCTTTTTTTTAAAGTTTGTGGTTATATTGGCCTTCAATAACTGGGTCACATTCTTGGCTGATGTAATTTAACTGAATTCTAAGGCATGATATTCCAGCAGAGAATCTGATGATAACATTTAAATTTTTACAGCTAGAATGCAATATAGTTTAGATGTAGAACTGCATCTATAGCTAATGCACATAGTGTATATATGTAATTATAAGTATACATGCGTGTATATATGCCAATAGTATAAGTATGCATACAAATGCAGACACTTTGTTTTCAGTTTGTGGTAACCATCATTTGGTATTAGTTAATGCCCTAAACTGAGGATGGTGGATGTGTTTACTTTTTATGTGCCACCATGGAATAATTAAGAAATATTTATTATATGGCAATTATTCTGCATAAATACATGTATTTACAGGACAAAGCAGAAAGTCACAGTGTGACATGCGAGTTCTGCGATTACATTCAAAAGAGTAGAAATATTCCTAGCAGCCTTTAGGATACTTTAGCCAATAGGATGAGGATGAGCTAAGTTTATCTGCATGATGGTTGGTTTGCAAGTTTTGGGGTAAATGAACCAATAAGAGCAGAGTGGATGTATTTTATTTGAACACTGAAATTCTATTGGCAAAAATGCGGCAAAGACAGTTTATATTTTCATCATGCTGTAAAAAGCAATCAACGATCCGTGGAGAATTTGGGAAAATGTCCTATTTACATTCCATCCTATTTATATGGTCTGTTTTTGCATACAAAGGAGGTCTTTGTTTCCACAGGGTTTATCAGCACCTGCTAGCTATTCCCCACCAGTAGCCATAGTCCTCTGTGGTATCAAACTTCATTTCCACATTCAAAGAGTTTTGCCATGTATATACATCAGGTACCTGGCAATTTTGTCTGTACAGGACATGGTGATGAGCTGCTCTCCCAGCAAGACGCCGTCCCACGTCTGAGCAGTGTTATGACACCGGACAGGTATGGTTCCTTCTCCAGACTCAATCTTTGTTCGGAGATGCCCACGGTATTTTCTTACTATGTGCTTGCTGCTGTTCACTGGGCAAAATAAACACAAGAATGGCAATAATTAAAGGTTCTTAGAAATAACTTAAGAGTCTGTGTTGACGCCATAGCTCATATTTGCAGAACCACCTGTGGAGGTCCTTTAAATCGAATGCAAAATTAGATGAGATTACAGCCCAAAAAAGCAGCCCAATGGAGAAAAGTATGTGCTCCCTAGCATGGTTGTCTTTTTCACATCAATCAAAACTTTCACACAGCACATGCTGAGCTCATGTTCCCATTCACATTCCCTCCTATATTTAAAAATAAGTGCTTGGTTTTTCAAAGCAGCAGTACAATATCTTGGTTTTAACCTGTGCTTATAGGACTGACTTGTGTCAATGGGGGCTATTTGGAAAACCGTGGTTCAATGAGTGCCATCAAGACTCACCTACATGATACAGTGCAGTCCAATAATTTAGTGTGATATTCATTGTCATTTTCTGAATAATTTCAGAACTTCTTGATTTGTTATCACAAAACATCATTGAAAATTCTCAAAAGCTGAAGTTTTATACTATGGATCAAAAGCAAATCAAAACTTGCTAGTTATTTATTGCTTGCTTAAATTCCCTCTATAATCTCCCTAAAGTGAGGTACCCTCCTGCTTTGTGTCATACTGATATCTATTATACAATTGCCATCCATCACTGATATTATCTCTGTGAGTGCTAAGCAGCTGCCTTTGGAGTGGTGCAGGGCAAGCAGCTAACACACTTGCGCTGTGCTGCAGTGAACTGAACAGAGTCCTGCAGACATGCAGTAGGTGCAGAAGATAACAACATACTTTACCTTCATTTTTATGAAAAGAGAAAAACTGAAGTTCATTATCAACTCTTAGCCTCTTTATACTGCTACTTTACCCCTGGGTATTTTGGTTGTAAAAGAACAGCAAGGAAGAGCAAGGAAATCCTCTGGGCCTGCTCACTGTCTTACACTCAAGAGGGTTTCACTGGAAGACACCTCCATGAAGAAGACCTTTCGCAGTTTCTCTCTATTGCAAAGGAAGATAATGAAAGACAGTACGCAATGGCCTTTGCTTTCAAGGGAAAGTTGTGCTGCTTCTAGAGACATGAGGCTTTTGCCCATATTTCCAACTGTCTAACTGTATTTTTCTATGGCTTGTCCCTCAGCTGGACCAAAAAGCTTTCGCCTGTGAAGGTGATGCTTCTCAGCCCTCAGATGGCTACGGGTCTGCCTGGTTCTGGCACTAAGCAACACCGGGATGTCACACATTGTGGGACTATTTGAACCTCTGGCCATGAGCAGCTGGCTCTGTGCATCCTCCTCAGCCACCTGCTCTGTCATCTCTTTACCATCCTTCCTTTCTATGACTGCTGTCTGAGCTGCGAGCTCTTGTGGAAGCAATTGATGGACTTCGGCTGCTGCCAATGGATGGTTTACAAAAAAGGGATGGAAAAATAAATCGCTTCAGCCCTTTGGGATTAGCAGAAGCAGTGAAGACATGTAGAACAGCAGAGTCAGCTGTGACCAGCCAGCAGACAGGTGGCTGAGCCCCCACCAACCATTGCCTCTTCACTTCCTTCCTGCTTTTTTAAAATTTAAGATGGGGATATGTGTGCCAGCTGTAGGCTGGATCAGGTATCACTTGGATTGGCTGGCCATGGCCAAAAACGATTCCCACCCAAACCCAGGCTCCATCATATCCTAAATGTTTGCAAATCATAGAATCATACAACAGTTTGGGTTGGCAAGAACCTTAAGATCATCTAGTTCCAACCCCCCCTGCCGTGGGCAGGGACAACTTCCACTAGAGCAGGTTGCCCAAGGCCCTGTAAAAGGGTGCCGGAGAGGGACTCTTCATCATGGACTGTGGTGATAGGACAAGGGGTGATAGGTTTAAACTTAAACAGGGGAAGTTTAGGTTAGATATACAGAAGAAGTTCTTCACTCTGAGGGTGATGAGGTACTGGCACAGGTTGCCTGAAGAAGTTGTGAATACTCTGTCAGTAGCAGTGTTCAGTGCCAGGTTGGAAGAGTCTTGAAATACTGTAGGGTTTGTTTATGCTGCCACAGGATCTGAGTTTGGGGAAAAGCAGTTATTGCACTGCCATCCCCATCAGCACCTGTGTCCACGGCTCCTTGTGCCCAGTTGTCTCAGAGCACCTCACAAACTGAGACACTGCAGTAACCACCAGGTTTAGAGTATCATGGTTTCTCAAACTTCAATTCTGAGGGAAACTGGGAAAAGCCAATGGACAAACAGAAAATTCAGTAAGAAAAAATGCCAGAGTCTCAGAAATGTCTCAATTGCTGGGCTTTGCCAAGACTACCAAGAAGCCATTTTTGTGACCACGTGCTGATCCTTTGCATATCCCCCTTGTCTGGGATGCCTCTTACAGTATTGTTCAGAGGATGATCTTTGGATGGGATTAGCTGTCTGGGAACTGATCCATATTTTTCTTGGGTCTCAGTGGGGAAACTCATTTTTTAAAAACTTCAAGCCGTGTTGAGCAGCACTTTTTATTACTAAACCATGGAGTTGTGGGGAAGGTACCATGAAATTTGGACAACAAAAGGAGAAAGTGATCACTTCTGCTTAGCAAACACATCTAGCTGAGCAACAGCGAGAAATGTATAGCAAAACCACTGTGCCTTAGTCTGCATGCACTGAGAACTGATGGCATGGCAGAGGTAGACCTCTGCCAGGGAAGCAGTGAAGAGTGACTCAAGAGACTATTGCTGCTTTAGCTGGTAGAAAGTGTGACTTGAAGCAAAACAGTTCTCTTTTCCTTAGCTTTCCCACAGGTGTAATGAAGATAATGATGCATCCTTCTGCAAATTCATTTAAAGGTACTGCTCAGAAACTATTTATGAAAAACAGATGCTATCCTTTCAATAAAGATCTACCACAGGAGTCCACCTGCTGGAAATCCCCCAGGACACAATGAATTTCTAGTGTTTCTTTCTCCATCTTTTTTTTAGAAAAATATTTTTTCTTGCTACACCTTTCTCTCCCCATTTCCCATCTCTCTCTCCATTCCTCTTACTATCTCAGCACCCGCTCTGACCTTCCCCTGAAGGCACACTGGTCTCCTAGATTACTCTCTTTTTCGGGCAGTTCACCGTGTTGATACGTTTACATTTTGCATACATGCAAAGGGACAGGTAACTGCTAGGGAATTTTAGCCTGCATGAAAAGAAGAGCAACCCATCATTTATGTGACTTTGATTTCCCTAGGTAAATATCACCTAGTGAGGGGCAAAGCAACCCACAATGTGCTGACAGAGATAAGGAGCCATTTCAGAGGAAGAAAAAGCAGCAGCCCCCCTAACAACTGTTGAGCTCTTGAGGAATTCAAAGCATAATCTGGGGGGAGAGGGATCCAAAAACAGTTCTTTGAGTTTGGGGATCTGCTTATTCGATTTTTCATTTGTCTATTTGATCTTCCCAGTTTTCCATGGACCAAAGGAAGTACAAAGGCCAAAGTACTCCATGTCTGGCTGTTATTACAGTATCTCAGTCCTGGCTGGCAAGTACCAGAAACCGAATAATGAAGTTTTAAAAGCACTTAGGAAGTGTGTGCAAGTGCACAGATCATCTCAGGTTCCAAATGCTCATATTAACTCAGCCCACGTGTCAAACTTTGCTCCCTGTAATGCATGCTCTGCCCAGGGTGCAGCCAAGCAGACGGCATTAGCTGATAGGATTCAGGCAGCTGTGGCCAGTGTATGCTCACCCTGGGATACACTTCCACAGCACTGATAAGCAGTTTTAACTGCTCAACTGCTATTAAATTCAACAGATAGGGTGTGACTAAAACCCTGTGCTGTACTGCCTGTGTCAGGCTGCTCACATTGCTGGGATAGCTGGCACATAGGCTCCAAAAGATGATCTGTAACATTTATATAAAATACAAATAACCCAAAGCTGTGAATATTTTCAGATTGCCAATAATTAAATAATCTAGAGCCGCAATTGGAACACACTTAGTTCTTTTTTTGCATATCATTAAGTAGCACAAGAAGATATAAATATTGAAGAGAGAAAAAGATGAGGCTCTGTGTGTTTTGCACTGAAGCTTCAGACAGACTCTAGCACATAAGCTGCTTGCCAGCAGTAAAAAATGCAGTCCACTTGCTGGCACAGCTTGCTACGGATCATTTTAAAGCAGTCTCAGAAACATATTTATTTATGCAACTTAGAGTCACAAACTACAGCCTACTCCTGTTCTGCTGTTCAGTATGATCAAAGCATCAGTGACTATAAGCATTTCTGATCTTTGCTGTGCTGGTGCTCCAACTGCTTAATCTCAACTAATTGCAGGGGAGAAGGCGTCTGAGGATGCCACTTCAACCAGAACAAAATGTCAATTCAAACCGGAATTGGAAAGGACAAATTTAAAAATCATTTGGAGTGGATTTATGATGTGTGATACACTCAGATGTGGAAATTACTCCTGAGAGTTCCTAAGATAAAAAGGTGCTGGATTATTAATTACTGGATTATAAATTTACATAGGTGCCTTGTATTTAAAATCAGTGAAACCTACTGATTTCAAGGGTCACCCCTTATTTTTATATTTCATCCAGAAGCAGTTTTGGCTCAAATGGTAATGAAAAAAGCCACTCCATATTTATTATTTAGTTGAAGGGTGAAGAGGAAATGAACGGTGATTAAACAGAATCATATGAGTAAGGCTCTGTCTGAAATTTTGCATGACTGCCTCAGAGGTTCATTTTCTATTTCCCTGCTTCAGTGGATGCTGTTCTCTCCTCATGAAGGAAGAAATAAAACAACCTATCTTGCATTTTTTTTCTGTGCTGGACCTTCCATTCATCAGCATGCTTTATAAAGCTTCCTTAGAGCAGTTTGAAACAAAGGGGTGGAAAGGAGTTGTTAACATCTGACTGCCTTTGTATTTTGATGGTTATTAGAGATACACTTTCCTAGAGCAGATGTTGAATAAATGTACAGTATTACTATTTCTGGAAGTGTTGAAGTGAGCATCATGGCACACTGAACGCTTTGGATATATGTCCTTTGCTAGGTAAGGTGGTTGATCAGATAAAGCTCTGCTGTGCTGTGCTTTAGTGACCAGCAGAGGCTAAAATGCAACGGGCCAGCTTTTGAAAGCAAGAAACTTCAGGGAAATTCTGAAAGAAGTTTGGATTCAGGAAAAAAGAATAGATCTCTCTCTCAACGTGAAAAGCTGAAACTGAGGGTAGGATTCATCACACCAAAGGCTAGGCTGGTAAAAGCAGTGGTCTTGTCTGAATGCCTATGGAGCCGCATCTGCAGTGAGTGCAGAGATGAATCCTTCCCAGGAGGCATCACAAGCATCTGGCTTGCATGGGTTAAAAGTATATTGAGATGAATCCTTTAAAGTCAAGATATGACTCTGAAATACAAGCCAGGAGGTTTATCGCATCTGAATGCAGCCCCAGGGGAGAACCGCTCACTCCCAGAGCCATGTAGTGCCTACCACATTGTGGCAGAGTTCAATTCAGATCTGTGGTTTGGATCACACAATTAAGCCCTATATACAAATATAAATTCTGAATATATACTGCATCTGTGAATGTTACAAAACCTAGAACACCTGTAATTTGTGGAACCGAAATGAACATTTGAAATTGAACTTTACCTTTTGCCTCCTCCCTGCATCTTTCCTGGTTGAAATCCTGACTTTGGACAGCAATCATGTATATCTTGACCTGATAAAAGATGTTACCTTTGGTGTGTTATGCTTTCTCCTCATCATTAACCTTCAAATAACATTTTTCAGTCTTTCTACTTCTTCCACAACTTTTCATCTACTGATAGTTTTAAGTGATGTACAGACAAGGTTTGAAAGGAAAGGCAATTTGCCTATTCATAGGTTATCAATATGTGGCATTTAATCCAGAAGAAGAATCAGTGATGAGAAATCCAAAAGAACAGAAAGGAAATGAGTGCATTATTTGTCCTTATCTGTTTTATGTACGTATTAATTAAAATATAATTTTTGATTTGAGCTGTGGTGTTAGAGGCAGTAATTGTAGGAAGGGAGTAAGAATGGTACTCTGTCATTTTAAAGTATACCACTGAGTATTTTTATGAAAACTCTTCATTTTGGTCTACTAAAATGCCTTCATATATGATCACTGATGAGCAAAATTTCATCTGTTCAAGTGTTGAGGCACTTTTACAAAGATTTTTTGTTATTTTTGTAGAATAATATGAAATGTGTTGAAAACTCATCCTAGGGAAAGGTTCTAGAATACTTTCATGAAACTAACTGCTATAGCAGAGAATGACACTCTTAACACATGACATTTTACTATCGGACTAACTTCTAAGTAAGACCTGGTGTCTCAGCAAGCTTTAATCCCTTGGGACAAAAATAATAATAAAAAATACCTGAGAAACAGATCAAAGTATATAACCAACTGGTTTTTGGGAATGTCTGCCTGTTGGGGAACCCCTGGGGCCAAAATGTGAGTAACTAGTTAAAATTCTTTTTAAAAAAAATTTGTTGCCAACAATGTCAGGCAGTGTTTCCTCTGAGAGTACAAATAACTGTTCCAGGCAAGGAGGAATGAGTAGTACTGGGTCAGGCGTGGAGGAGATCCTTCATGCCACCTACAAACCCAGACTGCAGACTCCAGCCTGCTCTGGAGTAGAAATGCATTAGTATGTTGAAACCAAAAGCACAAGACTTATCAGTGGAATGAAGATTCTGTGCATGTGGCAATCAAGGAAAGTACAACTCAAACACTTGAAGATTATTATTGTTAATTACTAATTGCTCCTCTCATCTTAAATCAGATGTGCAACGCCATTGCTTTGGAAGTGCAGCTGCTCCCGCAGAGCAAAGTCTTAGAGACCTGGCAAAGGGCTGTGCTGGTGTTGTGAACTCCAGTGACAGAGAAAACTTCTGCCTCTGAAGCCTTCATGAGCCTTGTCCAGTCACAGAGGCACATTAGCTGGTCTCCAGCAATGACCAGCTCATCCTTCACAGTGTGGGGAGCTGCTGCTGTTGCCCAGCTCAGTGGCTGAGCAAAGCCAGGGCAGGGCAGCGGCTGGAGGCTGCATGTGGGGAGTGGGATGCTGCATCAGACAGAAACCAGTTGGGGCCAGTTAATCACCTATGTCCTAAGCTGTGCATCATTGTATCTTCTTCCTTTATTATTTTTTTTAATAAAGAATGTTTTCTTTTAAAGCAAGGCTTTATCTTTTAAATATGCTTTGTATGAAAAATTGTCAACATCACTGGAATTGCCCATTTGGTACCAATTCTCTTCCTTGCCATGTTTTAATCAAAAAGTTTACACAAACATAAAGGGAATGTGTTATTCATCATAACCCTCTTCCTTTTATCAATGAAACAGCATGAATAACATGCTGTTATTCATGTGGCTTTGGGATTTTTGTTGTTTGGAAATTGAAATCTTCAACAGTGATTTAAGAAAAATGTTGTGAAAGAAGTCAGCAAAATATGAAAACAGAAAATGAACCCCATGAGACAGAAGCAGCAGTAATCTGTCAACAATATGGACAGATATTCAGCCCTCCCTGTGGTTGGTGTGAGCCTAGTGAGGCTGTGGTTCCTGCTGTATTACAGACATACTCTGGTTCAACTTCAGCTTCTGGATCTGTAGATGGAAATCAGCGAGTAAATTCTTACAGTCTCTGGCTGCAGAAATTCAATCTAGATCATCAAGAAGTGGCCCTTGTTGACATTAAAAATCTATGGATTGTAGTTACTAAATTATTCTGAATAATGTCAGGATAGTGCTTTCCATTTTTATATCCTACTCTGGCCATTAATTACGCTTCCTCAGAGCTGTGACAGCTGGATACCTTCTATTGCCATTTTACAGATACGGAAAAAGAAATTACCAAGGTGAGGTGAGTTCCTCAAGGCTAGATAGAGAAGCTAGCTAACAGGGCCATAGTTAGGATTAAATTGTTTGTTACTCTTAAGCAGCTGCCTTCAGTCTCTCTTCATAAGACGCCAAGAAGCTCCCAGGAGTTAAGGACTTTCAAAAGTCCCACAAAGATCTTAACTGGGTCTGGAGTTGCCTGACAAGCTTTATGAAACTCAGGTCATGAGGTTTACCTGTTACTCCCACTCACTGGAAGGCTAAATGAGACCAAATTAGATCAAAGTGGGTGTAATTTTTGTCCACAGAGATTTTTCCCAATTATGGTTAGATCTTTACCACCCAAAATACATGCTGTAATTAGGTGCATATCTCTAGCAGGCAGTTGGATATTGTGGGTGGAACTGGGGAAGCCGTGTCCAGGATCATGCGGTCTCTTTGTCCCTGAGGACCTTGGAGAACATTAGAAATCATTATTCCTTGGGCTGGACAAATTTGGGGAAAACCAGCTTTTCTTGGTGAAATTTTCTACTACTATTCTGGGAGCTTCTCAGACATGGCCTTTTGCTGATTAATGTAGCCTTTTTATCACATCTGAACATTGTGTCCAAATGTAGTGTTTCACAAAGCGGCAAAACCCATAACAAAGCAGAATCAATAAATACAGTGCAATGCCCTTTGGGGATTCAAGCATTCTGTTAAAATTAGGATCTGATTATAGCTGTGGAAACCTGTTTTCCTGAATCCTAACAAATACATGAAAGCTTTTCAAAGTTGTGGTCAATGCTTGCTTTGAGCAATCCATAATTTCCAGCATATTCTTTCTCTTTTCCCAGATAGACACACATTGCACTGACACATCCTTCTAAAAAATCTTATTTTCCACTTTAAAACTCTCCCTGAAACAACAAAACCCAAATAAGCAAAAGCAGCCAAGGATATCATGAGAGGGAATTGGGACATTTTCAGTGCATTGTCAAAGCCAAGGAGTTTTCTCATGAAACTGTTCTGACACAGTTTTATAACAGAGACTGAATAAAGGGAGTCTCCTGATACACTCCACTGATAGTGTACTCACTGAAGCTGTGATCCAGGATTTGGGAAATACAGGTTCACGTTTTTTCTTTGAGTCTAAGTGGCCTTGAAAGAAAAAGCTCACCTTGAACTAGTCCTGGAAAGAAATTAAATAGGTTTTTTTTCTACTCCTTGTTATTGTGCTGCTGACCAGAAGACATGAAAAGTACAGGGTGCAATCTTAATTTCACATAACTATATCATGTAAAAAATCTGCCTGACAAGTTTTGATTTCTTTCCAGCCAGTCAGTACTTCGGGCCTGAAAGTTGTCCATGAAGTGAAGCTGTTATTCACCAGTTAGCTTTAGAAAAACTCCCCTAAAATCCTAACTCTCCAGGCTGGTGAAGATTACTAATGAAACATGAAGCAATAGCAAACTTTCACAGGTTGATTAATTGGCACTGAAAGCTCTAGGACTTCCAATGTAGCTAAACAAAAGCCTCTTTCAGATGCGCATGCTGGCGTCCAGCATGGTAATACCAACAATAGAACAACAAGTGCTTTCACAACTCTTCTAAACCTGAAGGTCACTGGTTTCTCTGTCAGGTTTAAGGGCTAGAGCTGACCCTAGGCAAAAGAGCAGGGCACTGAACCTCTCCTTTGGATTACCAAAAGTGAAAGGACTTCCAGTAGCCAGAACACATGGGCCACATATTGCAGACCCTCTGGCACTGCTGTCGGAGCAATGGGTCCGTCTGAGCACGGAGATGTAACAGCTACTGCTTCTGCAGCTTTTCCCTCAGGTGGCATCAGAAGGGCTGCAGGGTTCACAGCAAAGGGCTTGGGCCAGTCCTCATCTCTACTTGTTCAGGTTCCCCCAACAAGAGTCTTTCTTCACCATTCCCCTGTAGCCCAGGGCGAGAAGAGAGAGTTAGGAGATGCTGGGGGAGGCAAAGCTTCTTGCAGCGCTGGAAATGGCTCAAACCAGTGCCTGCAGGCACTGTTGTCGGTGCACTGGAAGAAGGAGAGGGGCTCCACGCATCCCAAAACTTTCCAGAGTCTCCCCACACCTCAGAGGCTTCATGTTGCTGTCTCTTGCCCATTCTCCCATCAAAGCTGAACACCACAGACTCCCTCCCCCCCTGAACTTTCCCATTCTTATCGTGGCTCTCCTGTCCAGTGTCCCACTGATCCCTCTCAGCCACACTTTTCCTGAAATCCCTTTGTCCACCTTCCCCATAAGAAGACGGCTCACTTACAGTCCCAGCATGGAGTTATGTTGGATGTTGGGAAGAAATCTTTGAACTGGCTACATGCAGCACCACCTCCACACCTGGGAAGCCCTGAGCTAAACCAGACCACTGCTCAGACCTGCAGAGAGCAGGCGGAGAGAGGACTGCTACACCTGGGCTGGGCTCTGCTGTCATCTTTGCCTTTGTCAGCTGGCCAGGAGGGTGGTGTGTGTAAGTGATGGAGACAATCAACCAGAGGGGACAGTCCTGTGACCATGCTTTCCCTATCAAGTTAATTTGAGTGAGAGCAGCACTCTGAAATAGCATTTAAGCAGTTTGGGAGGATTGAGTTAGAAAAAAGGGCTAACAGACCTGAATAGGAATCTAAACTCCTTGACAGACCAGCTTCTAGTTAACTTTAGAAAGTCTTTGTGTTTCCTCTCTATCTACCTTGGTAGATTGAGGCTGTGTCCATGGCAAAAGAAGGAAAGGGCCATCACTTCAACACGACTTTATCTCATAAGAGGCTGACAAAGGGTGTTGTGTACACATCCTGAACCCAAATCTTTTGGCTCCATCCCAGTCCAGTCTTAATGAAGCGAAAGGACAATTTCCCCTCTCCTTCTTTAATAACCAGTTCCCTAGCCCCTGAAGTAATCCAACAGCTTCATGCTATGTCTGCAATTTCTGCAGCATCCTTTACATGACAAAGCAATCTGGGCTGACCACAGTAATTCATCCAGTGCTAGGATTATTTCTCCCGAGGCAGTGTTCAGTGCTACAGCCTACAGTGTTGCACGATTTTTTTTCTTTTGTGTTACTTCTGGGCATGGTTCTCTATGATAATTTTATTCTGAGATCCCCCAAGGTATTGTTTTGCTCAGCCATATGAAAAATAGGAAAATAATGCACCTTCATCCCAGTTCCACAGACAGGCCATTCATCAGCATAAAATCAACTTTACAGCCTAGGAGGAAGCTGCTCCATGCACTGAATAGCTACGAATTCCAGTATGGTTTCCCCAGCTGCAGCAGGCCAGCAGCTGTGATGGAGTGATATGATAGCTGGGAGCACTTGTACAATGGAAACAAATAATAGTGTTCAAGCCCAAGGGATGACCTATGGTTACCCTCAATTTTTGTAACAGGGGCAGTATATCAATTTGTTAGGACTTGCATTTTCTTGTAGTTAGTTACAGATATCTAATTTATTTTCAGATCACTGAGTTATTTACATTGGTTCTTCTTGAAATGCTTTCCCCCATATCATCTACCCATGAGAACAGAATTTGTCCATTTAAACAAAACAGGATTGGCAGAAGGAAGGCAGAGATTTCTTCCCTTGCACATCCAATAACATTCACCAAAACCAATGCTTTTGGGAGCTATTCTAGTCCAGCTGCTGCGATAAGCATCCTCATTGTATTTCCATCCTGGTACCTGCCTGCAGGACCCTGAATGCAGAACTCTGGGGTTCACAGTCTCCTGCCAGTTGAAGGAGATAATTTGTGTCCATCTCTTGGACATGGATAGGCTCCTTAAACAGCCTCTGAATTTGGCCCTCTCCAGCCAGTCTGCTCAGGATATGACTTTCGGGGACTCTGATCTGGAGATCATATACTGATGCAATCTGGGACAGTCCCAACTGAACAAGGAGGGCTGAGTCTCCAGTGTGGGCAGGGCCACCCTTTAAGACAGCCCCAGATTTGGGGGTTATCAGAGAGCATTTTATCTGAGAATGAGATGTAAAATCCAGCTGCCAGACTCGCAAGCAGGGAAAGCACAGGATCACACAGTAAAAGCACACTTGAAGTAGAGAGCGCAAACTTGTCTTTCTGGATACTATTCAATTCCCCAACTTCTCTCACAACGGCAGTGCACATCTTCTCCCCATCACATCACCTACCAAGGCAATGATCCAGCTCACGTGGTTGCAAGTGGATGCTGTTTAGATGAAAGTGCTGTCAAATGTGTGTGCATGAGAGCTTCAGCACAGCTGTAGGTTAATAGACAAGCAGGAGGAAGACCCCATGTGGAGCAGATGCAATGGTGTGTTTCAGACCTAAAGGGAGCGTGGGATAAAACAGGAGCTGGGCTATCAAGGAGTCAATGGTACAAGGCAATACAGCATGTTAGCAAGAGATAGAAAAGCAGCCCAGGGGACAAGAGTGGAGACAAACCCTGGGGCAGATTCTGTTTGTCTCTTTGGCAATCCACATAGTGAAAAAGAGCTCATCTCTAGAAGAAAGATGGACAATAAGGTAAAATCCTGCCAGGGAAGGAGGAGGGGGGAAGCGGAGGATTTATTAACTGAATTTTTTAAGCACTTCATTTTGCTTTTCAAGAGACTCTTTAAAAAAGCGCCAATGAGTCAAGAAGCCCTAAATTAGCCAGGAAAACACTTTAGCAAAGCAAGGGCTTGATTACTACATGGTTTGCCCTAGACTCAGAAGGTGTAAAATACAGAACAAATACTACAGGGCTAGCTGCCCCATGGCTCTACCTCATGAGCTGGAGCATGCATGCTGTAATGGAGAAACGTCAGCCCCTTAAAACCTTCAGGAACGTCCTGTTAACTTGGTGCTGTGATACTGCCCTCAGGAGAAATCAGAAATCCAGGCATGCTTTGCTTGGGTGTACACAAAGGGAGAAGGTACTAGAAAAGAAGATGTCCCAGGCTCCTTGTCCTACTGAACTGAAGCAGGGCAGAAGAGGTTTGAGGACACTGGGAACATTCTGCCTCTTCACCATATAGCTGTGCTACAACCTTGTGGGTGACCTTGGAAAATGACTAAAAGAGCCTTGGGAAAGAGACTGGCTGGAAAGAATGAGCCAGGAAAAGTCCATAAGAACTCTTACAACCATCTGAAACCCCTCTGACATTTCCCAGCCTCCTATTTTTGCAGCACCACTAACTCTTGCTGGCCTCCTTTCTTGTTGTCATGTGCTCCTGCTCCTCTCCTCTCAGCCACCTCCTCTATGCTCTTGGATTGTACCTACCTGCCTCTCCTGAAGCA